>NC_057807.1:550188505-550204348 GCF_018294505.1 Triticum aestivum
GGGAGGCCGAGGCCGCGCCCACAGGACATGCCCGCGCCGCCGCCCCGGAGCAGCCCCGCGCGCCAAGAGGCGAGGACCACCACCATGACTCCCGCCGCACCGCCGCCAGGAGCTCGACCACTCCGCAGCACGCCGTGCCGCCGCACCCGTCAACCAGTCCGGCGCCCAGGCCCGGCGGATCTGGCCCGCGCTTGACCACCCGCGCGAGGGGACGAAGGAGGCCCCGCCGCCGCCTGCGCAGACCGGGCTTCGCCCGGCCACGCCCTCTAGCGGCGGCGAGGGGGAGTAGGGAGGGAGAGGGGGCTGAGCGGAGGAGATCGGGGCGCCCTCCCCGGCCGCCTCGCGGGTGGCGGCGCGGGAGGGAGGGAGGGAGGGAGGGAGGGAGGGAGGGCTACATATTTGTTACTTCTTAGCTCCGTTTGCTAGGGGAAATCACTCCACTAATGTGGTGTTGCAGGGATATCCTGTGTGTGTTGCAGATTTAGTTGCTGCTGATTGTTATGTTATTGTTGAGTAATAAAGTTCCCATGTTAATTTGGGAAAAAAAATTACCAACAAAAACTGAATCTTCCCGAGTACTGTCGCATCCCAAACAACCTGCTCACAACCTTTTGTTTTGTCAAGCTACCTAGTCGAGCATGCGAACAAACAAAAATACTAGTACCAGAAGGTAAATGAATCTGTCAGTAATTAAAAGCACCCTCCCAGTGTAAATGCAACCATGGTTTTCACTTTCAGCGAGATTTCGATGAAATTCACTGAATTTCTTTAATTTCAGCACACACTGAAATATTTACGTTTCGGCCAAAACATTTCGGCCAAAACATTTCGGCAATTTCAGTAGTACATCGAAATTCAAATATTTTTCATTTTTTCAAAAAAATTGAAATCTTACATGAATTGAAGTGAATATTTTGGCCCTTTGACCGAAATGAAAACCGAAATCATCAAAATTCATTGCTGATTTTTTTCTGAAATCGAAATTGAAAACCATGGTGGCAACAACCATGATGCACACACACACACACACACACACACACACACAACGTTTTGCTTTCTTTCTTTAGAAATGAGCATCTTGACAGCTACACCTTCCTAATACCTAGCAAGTCATTTACAAATAAGCATACAAACCTGGGAGATACATATAGAGAGAGTTGGGCATGCAATGTAATGGCCATGTGTAGATCTACCTAAGAATGATGTAGCACACACGTAAAAACCTGAATGTCCTGGATTATACTTCACATGCTTGTAGAGCCCTCAAGCACCGCCATTGGTTTGATTAATTATGAAGCATAATGAGCATTGTCACCAAAGTGGCTACGAATAGGTTAAACTCAGCAGTTGACCATATTGTCCGGCCATCTCAACGGGCTTTCATGCAAGGAAGAAATATACTCGATGGCGTAGTAATCCTGCATGAGACCGTCCATGAGATGCAACGAAAAAACATGAGTGGAGTCGTATTCAAAATTGACTTTGAAAAAGCATATGATAAAGTCAAATGATCTTTCCTCCAAGAGGCCCTAAGAATGAAAGGTTTCTTCGGTAAACGGCGTCAGTGGATCCATAATTTTGTAAATGAAGGTAGTGTGGCCATCAACGTCAATGAAGAAATAGGCCATTACTTTCAGACAGAAAAAGGAATACAACATGGTGACTCCATGTCCGCAATGTTATTTAACATTGTCGCTGACATGTTGGCTATTCTGATCGAGCGCGCCAAGCAGGACGGCCAGATTGCAGGAGTAGTGCCACACCTTGTGGATGGTGGTCTCTCTATTCTGCAATACGCTGATTACACAATTTTCTTTATGGAACATGACCTAGATAAGGCTCAAAACCTGAAACTCTTGGTGTCAGCGTTTGAGCAAATGTTGGATCTTAAAATTAATTTCCATAAAAGTGAACTTTTCTGCTTTGAAGAAGTCGTTGAGGCGGCGACCGATTATGCTGACTTGTTCGGTTGCACACATGGCCAATTCCCGATTAAATATCTGGGAATAGCGATTCATTATTGGCGTCTCACTATTGCAGAGTGGAAGCATGTAGAGGAGCGGCTAGAGAAACATTTGAGCAGTTGGAAAGGCAAGTTGCTCTCAGTTGGAGGACAGCTGGTTTTGATTAACTTTGTCCTCACAAATATGGTTCTCTATATTCTCTCTTTCTTCCAACTCCCAAAAGGGGTCCTGCAAAGACTGAACTATTTTAGATCTAGATTCTTTTGGCAAGGAGATGGCGAAAAGAAAAAATACAGGTTGGCCAAATGAAGTGTTGTTTGTAGGCCGAAAGACCAAGGTGGCCTTGGAATTCATGACCTACAAGTCAAGAATTAGGCCCTACTTAGTAAGTGGTTGTTTAAACATCTTACTGAGGATGGACTTTGGCAAACCATGCTGCGCAACAATTATCTAGTCCAAAAGATGGTGTTTGGAAACCTGGTGACTCGCATTTTTGGCCTGGCCTAATGGCAGCAAAGAAACATCTGTTTTGCTTTGGGTCTTCCGCGATAAAGGACGGATCGGAGATTTGTTTCTGCGAAGACATCTGGCTGGGCAATGCTAGTCTCCAAGAAACAATATCCAGTCTTGTACAACATTGCCCGCGATAAGAATAAAACTATTGCGCAGGTGCTTAGTTCAATCCCGCCCAATATTTCGTTTAGGTGGGATTTGTTTGGCCCCCCGTCTTACATGATGGCATAAGCTTTTATCTCGTCTGGATTTGATCAATTTGACACAAGGTCAGGATGTATTTCGCTGGAACCTTACTACATCGGGGTCTTTCACAGTAGACTCTATGTACCATGCACTCACGCATTCTGATGTACCGGTGAGTAATAACAAGAAAATCTAGAAGTCAAAGATTCAACTAAAAGTTAAATTTTTTATGTGGTATCTACGTAAGGGAGTTGTTCTAACCAAAGACAACCTCGCACGGTGCAATTGGCCAGGGAGAAAGAAGTGTTGTTTTTGTACCATGAGGAGACAATCAAACACATCTTTTTCCAATGAAATTTTGTACGTTCTACATGGTCAGTCATCCAAATAGTGTCAAATATGTATCCGCCCACAATTGTCGCCAATATTTTTGGTCACTAGTTGGACGGTATTCCAAATAGATTGAAAACGCTAATAAGGGTGGGAGCGTATGCCTTACTATGGTCGCTTTGGCTATGTAGAAATGATTTGCTTTGTAATGACAAAAATGCTTCTCCATTGCAAGTTATTTTCCGTTGTATGCACTCACTTCGTACGTGGTCTATGCTACAACTAGTGGAGTACCAACCGTTGTTCAAGCTGGTATGTACGTGGTTGGAGCAGTTAGCTATGGAGGTTTTTACCCAACATGGTGGCAGCATAATCTCTGGAATGTTCCACCACTATAAAAAAATACACTTCCGTGATAATACGTGTTTGTCACAGTAGATCGCGTTTTTTGTCATGCATGTAAATCCATGACGATTTTATGATAGAATCAAGATAGTCATACCTGTGCTGTCGTAGAAGTGTTCCATGACATTACCAAAATTATCATCACGGAAGTGTCCACTTCCATGACGATAAATCGCGCATCACAGAAGTGCTTTCATCAAGGGTGACCGACACGTGGCATCCACCGTAACGGAACGCTGTTAAGCTATCGGGTCGGGTTTTGGATCCGATAACCCGTTAACAGCCCCGACCAATGTGGATTTTCCACGTGTAAAATCATCATTGGCTGGAGGAAACACGTGTCGGCTCATCGTTGGGACAGATGTCATCCACTAATTGCACATAAGGCGCCTATGATACATCGACACATGGCACGGCCCAACAGAGGCCCATTCCTGTGAAAAGGCCGGCTCGTTTGACTTGGTCAAAAGGTGGCGGGCCAGCCCATGGAAAGCCTATTAATGACCTGTTCGCATATAGCCCATTTACAGCCCGCTAACCCAAGGCCCGTTACGCCCTATCCGTATTAGGCCTAGTAGCGTCATCTGGGTCATCCAATATGATTCCAGCCCGTTTGTCGGTGTCAAAACCGGCGGATCTCGGGTAGGGGGTCCCGAACTATGCGTCTAGGCGGATGGTAACAGGAGACGAGGGACACGATGTTTTTACCCAGGTTCGGGCCCTCTTGATGGAGGTAAAACCCTACGTCCTGCTTGATTAATATTGATGATGTGGGTTACAAGAGTAGATCTACCACGAGATCAAGGAGGCTAAACCCTAGGAGCTAGCCTATGGTATGATTGTTGTTCGTCCTATGGACTAAAGCCATCCGGTTTACATAGACACCGGAGAGGGCTAGGGTTACACAGAGTCGGTTACAATGGTAGGAGATCTACATATCCGTATCGCCAAGCTTGCCTTCCACGCCAAGGAAAGTCCCATCCGGACACGGGATGAAGTCTTCAATCTTGTATCTTCATAGTCTTGGAGTCCGGCCGATGATGGTAGTTCGGCTATCCGGACACCCCCTAGTCCGGGACTCCCTCAGTAGCCCCCGAACCAGGCTTCAATAACGACGAATCCGGCGCGTATGTTGTCTTTGGCATTTGCAAGGCGGGTTCTTCCTCCGAATAATTTATAGAAGATTGTGAACACCAGGATAGTGTCCGGCTCTGCAAAAATAAATTCCACATACCACCGTAGAGAGAATAATATTACACATGATCAATCTGCTGACGTATTCTGTGGCGTAACGTCACACCACTTCCAAGCCTTTACTTGAATTGTTTCTATTGTTCCACCTCAGCGCGTTTAGCGAGGCGGTTTCCTTGGCACGTCTGTCGAAGCAGAGATCGCGTTCCCCTTATTCCGGGATTCCCATCAATACAGACGTGGGTAACCCAACGTCGCCATTGATTGTGACGCTTGGGAGATAAGCGAGTTTTACCAGGCAGGTGGGGACGCGTGTTTCTGTCTGCCCATATAAGGGGATAAAGATCCAACCTTTTTACCTGCGCCTTCTTCCTCCTTGGCTTATCTATCTCTGCGAACTCGAGCTCTAGCGCCCAAGTCCGCACATCTCACCTCAACCTTCTCCAAATATGTCCAGAGCGGGAGGCAAGTGGATGGCCTCCTCCGTCACGGAGGGGCATATCCAGAAGCTGCGCAGCGCCGGATACTTGTCCAGCGACATCGCGCATCGGCTCCCCGACGAGGGAGAGCTCATCCCCACCCCCAGGCCCCATGAGAGGGTAGTATTCCTTCCCCATTTCCTCCGCGGACTGGGCTTCCCACTTCATCCCTTTGTCCGGGGGCTCATGTTCTACTACGGCCTAGATTTCCATGATCTGGCCCCGAATTTTATTCTCAATATCTCGGCGTTTATCGTCGTGTGCGAGGCCTTCCTCTGCATCCAGCCCCACTTCGGCTTGTGGCTCAAGACCTTCAGTGTCAAGCCGAAGGTTGTGAAGGGTAGCCAAGCGGAGTGCGGAGGCACCATGGTGGGCAGGATGTCCCACGTTACATGGCTGGAGGGCACCTTTGTGGAAACCATCAAGGAGTGGCAATCGGGGTGGTTCTACATCACCGAGCCGCGTGATCCCGAATGGGCAGCGGCCCCCGAATTCAGATCCGGCATCCCCACATGGCTCACCTCCTGGAAAGAGAGCAGCCGGATTTGGGGCGATTCGGAGGAGCTGACCGGACTCCAAGCCTGCGTCTAAAAGCTGGTGGACAAGAAGCTCAAGCTTGTCAACGTAGTCCAGGTCATGCTCATCCGCCAGATTCTCCCGTGCCAACGACGGGGCTTCAATATGTGGGAGTTCAATCCGGCGCAGCACCAGACTTTGAATGGGCTCTTTGACACTACATACGAAGAGGTCTGGAAGGTGTTGTAAAAGGGCGCCGAGGCTCCCGCATCCGTTACGAAGATCGTGGATTCAGCTCGCAGCGTCCAGCTGACGAGGTAAGTGATATTGTCCTTTACGGGACGCTTGTTATTCATAGTTTGACTCTATGCGGGATCTAAACTCCCTTTCCTTTGACAGGACTGGCTGAAGAAGGCCGCACAGGCTATCTGTCCGGCCCCATTGCTAGAGGACCCAGCTGACGCCCGCCTAACGGGGCTGCTGGCTCCGGCACCCTACGTGGTGCCGGAGAAGAAGGCCAAGAAGAAGGCCACGGGGACTCGGAAGAGTTCCCGTTTTCAGGTGCTATCAGACGATGAATCCGAGGCCGACTCCTCCCACCAAGGCGAGGAGGAGAAGAAGAAAGCCTCTCCCCCAGCGGGGGGAGGGAAGAAAAGGAAGGCCTCCCCAACAATGGAGGCCGAAGGGTCCAAGAGGGGAAAAACTCTTCCCCCGGACTGTTCGACCAATGCCAGTGACGACGACGAGGACTGGCCTCCAAGGGTCAAGCCTCTGGCGAGATCGTAAGTATCCGGACTCCCGAATAACTTCAAGGTTTTCGTTTTCCGCCACATTACGTCTTTCTAATGCCGCATACAACCCTGTAGTCCGCCTAAGGATGATCTCCCCACTTCGTCGAGCGGGTCCTTAGGGGCGTCGGATAAGGATTCTCTTCCGACTGCCTCCACCCCCGGTGATGCGGACAGTGCCGAGATGGGATCCCGGGAAGGGACCCACCAGGAGGAGAAGGCGCCGGAGGTGTCACAAGATAGCCTCCCGGACTTTGCACCGGACTCGGCGCCGGAGCCCCTAGTGGCTCCACAGTCCGGCGGGCGACCCCTTCGCATGAAGGGCAAGACCGTGACGCCGGCAGCTTCCGTCCAACCGGAGGCGCCGGATAGATTGCTAGAGGCGCTCAATAGCGCCTCTATTGAAGAGGAACACCGCACTGTTATGAGTGCGGTGATTCAGAAAGTTTAGCTCGCCAAGAACGGGCTGACCGAAGCCTGCAGCAGCCTTCTAACAGGCTTTGAGGTAAGAATTTCAATATGTAAAAAATGGTACCGCATAGATAGTAGCCCCTGATGCTTGGTTCGGTGTTTGGAAAGAAAAGCTGGACTGAGGATCTGATAAGATATACGCAGGAATTAAGAATATGTCAATATGGGATTGCAGGCTGCACTGTTGACCTCTGCCGCATTGACTGCGGAGGTCGATACTTTGAAGAAGGACCTCGAGCGGTCCGAGAACGAGCTCGGCCGTGCCAAGAAGCAGCTCGAGGTCAAGAAAGGTGAGTAACACCATATTAAAATTGCACCTTACAGAAAAGGATTTTAGTTGCAAAAAGAATAATGAGGATAACGTGGGTATTACAGGGGCCACGAACGAGGTGGCGACCCTGAAAGAGGCGGTGGCCGCGACCGAACGCAATGCGGTTGCGGAGCGCACCGAGTGAGAGAAACAGGAGGCGCGGGTGGCGGAGGTACAGCAAGAGCTCCAGGATCTCGTGAAGAAACACGAGAACCTGGAGCGTGACTCGAAGACTCAAGAGTCTGAGCTTGCAACGGCTCTTGAGAGTGCCAAAGCCTCTAAGGCCGAAGCCTACAAGGCCCTCCATGAGATAGAGGCGGTGAACAAAATAGCAGCGGGTAAGGCATTTTTCATGCAAAGTAAGCATGTGAGTGTTAATTACCTGTCGCTTACCCGAATTCGGAGCTCTTCAGGAGCGTTCGCAGATCTTCCCCGCAGCGTGTCCGATGCTGCCGCATTCTACCGGGCCGAGGAGGGGAGCTCAATGGAGAAGGTCTTCTGGTCTTAGTATGCTGAGGCCGGACATCTGGTGCCCCTTAGTGACCAGCTGAAGTAGCTGGTCGAGCTCCACAAGGCGGCCGAACAGGCCATGAAGGGCCTCATAGTTCGGCTGTGGCCTAAGGAGGCTATGCCTGGGAGCTACTTCGGCCTGGTGCGGCGGCTGGTGGACGCGTGCCCGTGGGTTGAAGTTATCAAGCACTCTGCCTGTATCGAGGGTGCGCGTCGGGCCCTTGCCCGCGCAAAGGTGCACTGGGGCAAGATGGATGCCCAGAAGCTTGTGACGGACCCCCCACCAGAGGGCAAGGAGCATCGCACGCCCGAGATGTATTATAGGAGTGTGCTGAAGGGCGCCCGCATTATTGCGGGTGAGTGCTCCAAAGAAGAAGTTTTTGAGTAGACTCACGTTTTGTTATCCTGTGCGGTGAAAACTAAGTTCATATGCGCGAAGCAACACTTGTTAATTTAAAATATTACCTTCTGTGCGGCTGTTTATCAAATCTGAGAGATGGCAAGTCGTCAGCTTCAGCCCCCATGCCACGAGTGCTGGGGTGTTCGGGATAATTTTGGGCACTCTTGTTCCCATATTTGGGTCCATCGAGGGAGGCGCTCAACACAACGAACAAGGCAACCGGACTTATAATGCTTGAACACTCTCACTTAGCCATAGAATTCTATAATTTTAAATTTCGGCGAAGCCCCTAGTTTTCGGAAGGCCGAATTTGGGGCGCTATCCACGCCTTGGCCGGACAGAATCCGGCTCCTCGCTCGAAGCGACATAAGTCTTTAGGGAATCGCAAAGAACCTCTCGAACAACGACCAGCTCTCGCCTCATCATGACGGTCAGTTTTAGCTTTCTCCACTGAGGCGTTAACCCAGCTCAACTGGGGCGCAATCACAGTGGTTCTCCCAGTGCTACCTTAGCCGATAAAACGGAACGTAAGGTACCAAAACATGGGAGCCGGGCAAACCCAATTATTGACCCAAGAACATGATTCGGAGCCGATGCATATAATGCTATAAGTTCGGGGTGCCGCACTTGTGAAAGTGTTCAGACTTATCACACCATAACGCGGGAAACATAAGCCCCTAGTGTATTTAGCCATACCAAAACGTATGAATGCAACATGTCATAGATGAGCATATGTGTAAGAAAGAAATGCAATTAGAAGCAAAAATGTGCTGCATTGCTTTATTCAATAAAAACTGTTGTAAGTGCAGGACGATACAAGCGGTGCGGTAAGCAAGGGATGGGACTGTTTAACATGTCCCCCTCCAGGGGTAGGCTATGGAATAATGCATAAAACAGATTTAATGCTCATGATGGAGACCACCTGGATTTCTGTTGTAGCCTTTCTCCTTCCCTGGCTGTTGCATCGTGGGTTCGACATGTCTGCTGCCGGACAGGGCCTCTGACGAACAGAGTCCTGTAGGTAAAAAATGAAAAGAAAAAGGAACGACACACTTAAGAGCCCCTGGTGTGGTTGAGCCGCAGTCTGGGCTTATCGTGGTCGAGCCCCTTGCCCCATGCCCATGGTATCTTCAGAGCGTAATGGAGTATGCGAAGGGTCTGTCTTAATGTTTTACAGGGGCTAGGGTTGGGGCCGCACTGCTACGCGTGCTCGGAACGTGCCAGGTGGTCGTGTTGTAGGTTACTCCAGGCACGCTTAGCTGTGTCCGGCCGCTTGGCAGCCGGACTCGAGAATTGCCTTAAAAGGCTGCTTTGTACATCTGCCGCGAGAGCCGCTGTATGTTCCTCCGTTCGGAGGGAGCATTCAGTGTTTCCGTTGCCCGTGATGACTCCTCTAGGGCCTGGCGTCTTGAGCTTGAGGTATGCGTAGTGCGGCACCGCGTTGAACTTTGCGAACGCGGTACGTCCGAGCAAGGCATGATAGCCGCTGCAGAACGGGACTATGTCGAAGATTAACTCCTCGCTTCGGAAGTTATCCGGGGATCCGAAGACCACTTCCAGTGTAACTGAGCCTGTACAATTGGCTTCTACACCTGGTATGACGCCTTAAAGGTCGTCTTGGTAGGTTTAATCCTTGAGGGGTCTATGCCCATTTTGCGCACCGTATCCTGATAAAGCAGGTTTAGGCTGCTACCGCCGTCCATCAGGACTCTCGTGAGATGAAATCCATCGACGATTGGGTCTAGAACCAATGCGGCGAACCCACCATGGCGAATGCTGGTGGGGTGGTCCCTTCGGTCAAAGGTGATCGGGCAAGAGGACCATGGATTGAACTTCGGGGCAACTGGCTCCATCGCGTATATATCCCTGAGTGCACGCTTCCGCTCCCTTTTGGGTATGTGCGTGGCATATATCATGTTCACCGTCCGCACCTGTGGGGGGAAACCCTTCTGTCCTCTATTGTTCGGCGGTCGGGTCTCTTCCTCGTCGTCGCTATGTAGCCCCTTGTCGCTGTTTTCGGCAATTAACTTGCCTGCCTGCTTGAACACCCAACAGTCCCTATTGGTGTGATTAGCTGGCTTTTCAAGGGTGCCATGTATCTGGCACAAGCGGTCGAGAATTCGGTCCAAATTGGACGGACCCTGAGTTGTTCTTTTGAATGGATTTTTCCGTTGACCGGGTTTAGAGCCTCTGAATCCGGCATTGACTGTCGTATCCTCACTGTTATCGCCGTTAATGCGGCGTTTGTTTTTGTTGCGACGCGACCTGCCACTACCGTCCTTGATATCCGGACTGCCAGAATTTTTGTTGAGGTTGTTGCTGCGTGCTAGCCAGCTGTCCTCACCCGCACAGAAGCGGGTCATGAGTGATGTAAGGGCTGCCATGGATTTCGGCTTTTCCTGTCCCAGGTGCCGGGCAAGCCACTCGTCGCGGATGTTATGCTTGAAGGCCGCGAGGGCCTCGGCATCCGGATAGTCGACGATTTGGTTTTTCTTGGTTAAGGACCGTGTCTAGAATTTGTCTGGCCGATTCGTCTGGCTGCTTAATTATGTGGCTTAGGTTATCTGCATCTGGTGGTCGCACGTACGTGCCTTGGAAGTTATCGAGGAATGCGGCTTCCAGGTCCTCCCAACTCCCGATTGACTCTGCTGGCAAGCTGTTAAGCCAGTGCCGGGCTGGTCCTTTAAGTTTGAGTGGGAGATATTTGATGGCGTGGAGATCGTCTCCGCGGGCCATGTGGATGTGGAGGAGGTAGTCCTCGATCCAGACCGCGGGGTCTGTTGTGCCATCATAAGATTCAATATTGACGGGTTTAAACCCTTCTGGGAGTTGATGATCCATTACCTCATCTGTGAAGCACAGTGGGTGTGCGGCGCCTCTGTACTGGGCGATATCGCGATGGAGCTCAAAAGAGCTTTGTCTATTGTGTTCGGCCCGGCCGGACTTACTGTGTCCGGGGTGACAGTGATCGTCATGTATCATGGGGCGCCCACGTGATCCATAGATCGATCTTGATTGTCTTGCCTTATCCTCCAATATGTCTCACAGGTCCGGAGTGTTCCCCTGTGGCCTTGTGCTTTTCGAGCGATGCCGGGGTACGGGTCTAGTGAAGGGTCTTGAGGCCTCTCTGTCGCGACCACGGGGTGGTCGATCAGCCGTATTGTCTCCTGGTGAAGCGGGATCATATGCCTCCACCTCTAATCGGGGGAGCAGCTTACGTTTGGGGTAGCTTTTGGAGGGGCGTTCGAGTTTATGCTCTTCGGCCACGAGGACTTCGGTCCATCTGTCGGCTAGCAGATCTTGATCAGCTCTAAGCTGCTGCTGCTTTTTCTTGAGGCTGTTTGCCGTGGCCATAAGCCTGCGTTTGAAACGCTCCTATTCGACGGGATCCTCAGGCACGATGAATTCATCGTCGTCGAGGCTTGCCTCGTCTCCGGAGGAAGGCATATAGTCCTCTACCTCTTCTTCGGCCGCTCTCTCATGAGGGCTGGCATCCCCCTCCTCCTGTGCTGGATCTTGCTGGAGTGGGTTGTCTTCGGCGCTATCTGGTGTATTATTGTCTCCGGTGCCGGAATCCTCATTCTTGCTATGGCGGGATTTAGAGCGGCGTTGCTGACGCCGGCGCTTGGGCTGTTTCTTGGAGGGGTCATCCTCCGCTATTCCTTCGCCGTTCCCATCCTTTGGGATATGTCGTATGAAGAGGTGGCTTTCCAGTGCCCGGTGGGCGCTGGTTCTTGGTTGTCTCCGGCATCGTCATCCATACCGTCGATGTCCTCAGAGTCGTAATCTAGCATGTCGGTTAGATCGTCGACAGTGGCTACCAAGTGGGTGGTGGGTGGGCTCTGAATTTCTTCGCCGTCCGCATCCCAACCATCCTGGCCGCAGTCCGGCCAGGCCTCTCCTAATAACGAGAGGTACTTTAGCAAACTCAAGATGTCGCCAAAAGGTGAGCGTTGAAAGATGTCCGCTGCGGTGAACTCCATGATCGGCGCACAATCGGATTCGACTGGAGGGGGTGCGGGAGGTCCGGAGTCCGGCACCTCGGAGTCACGAGCTTCATGGGGGACAAGATCGGTGTTCGGCTCTATCGCCGTAGAGGTTGCAGCTCCCGAGGCGGTGTCTAGCCATCCATCCTTGGTCTGCGCGGCCGGCTCCGAGTCGAAGATCGGAGCGGGTTCGAGTGCGGCCTCCAGGGTACTGTCCGGCTGCAGAGCTAAATCATGCCCATCGTGACAGTACGGCATGCTCGTCCGTGGCTCGAATCCGTCGAGGATCAAGTCCCCGCGGATGTCAGCCGTGAAGTTCAAACTTCCAAATCTGACCTGACGGCCAGGGGCGTAGCCTTCGATCTGCTCCAGCTGGCCAAGCGAATTGGCCCGCAGTGCAAAGCCGCCGAATACGAAGATCTGTCCAGGGAGGAAGGTCTCACCCTGGACTGCATCATCGTTGATGATCGAAGAAGCCATCGAGCCTATCGGTGACGACACAGAGGAACTCTCAATGAAAGCACCAATGTCGGTGTCAAAACTGGCGGATCTCGAGTAGGGGGTCCCGAACTGTGCGTCTAGGCGGATGGTAACAGGACACGATGTTTTTACCCAGGTTCGGGCCCTCTTGATGGAGGTAAAACCCTACGTCCTGCTTGATTAATATTGATGATGTGGGTAGTAGATCTACCACGAGATCAAGGAGGCTAAACCCTAGGAGCTAGCCTATGGTATGATTGTTGTTTGTCCTATGGACTAAAGCCATCCGGTTTATATAGACACCGGAGAGGGCTAGGGTTACACAGAGTCGGTTACAATGGTAGGAGATCTACATATCCGTATCGCCAAGCTTGCCTTCCACGCCAAGGAAAGTCCCATCCGGACACGGGACGAAGTCTTCAATCTTGTATCTTCATAGTCTTGGAGTCCGGACGATGATGGTAGTTCGGCTATCCAGACAACCCCTAGTCCGGGACTCCCTCACCGTTTTCACTACTGGCCCATGTATGGCCCATGACGTCTTTCAGCCCATATGAGGCCCTTTGTAACTCTTGGCCCATTAACGGCCCGTGGTGAAACCGGCCCGTAATGAACAGTGTATCACTTTACACCCATTAACGGCTCGTGCTGAAACTGGCCCGTAATGAATAGTGTATCACTTTATATCCATTAACGGCCCGTTATTCCGTTGGGCCATTTCCAGCCTGTGTTATCTTTCGGCCTTCTCAAAGCCCATTTATTCTTGGGCTCATTTCCAGCATTCGTTTACATACGGCCTGTTACTGTCATTTTCTGCTTGTGGGACAAATTCAGCCCGTGGTAACAGTCAGCCTGTTTGTGGTCCGTTAATACGTTGGGCCGTTTTTATAGTGTCATCAAATACGACCTATTAATGATGGCCCATTATGGTCGGCCCATGAACGAACGATTCCAACTCTAGCCCGTTTGTGGCCATAATGCGGTCTGTTTGGCCCATGTTTGGCCAAAAGATGATACGGCCCGTATAAGGCCCATTGATGATACGGCCCGTAGAAGGCCCATTGTTTCTACGGCCCCTAGAAGGCCCATTGTTTCTACGACCCGTAGAGGGCCCATTGTTTCTACGGCCCGTAGAAGGCCCACTATTTCTACGGCCCGTAGGAGGCCCAATGTCACTACAGTAAATATTAGCCCATGGTTATTGTGGCCTAGTTTAAAAAAATATGTTATTGCAGACACTAGCAAACCGCGGAAAAAGAACTGCAATGACTACAAGCAAACAAATAAACAAGACAATAAGGAAATAAATAAGCAAGCAACTAATGCTAGGCTATCACGGCTATTACAGATATTACATCCACTGGGCATCAAAGTTTGCCACCAGTGCAAATATAGGGAACAAAGCAGCATATCATATACAATGGTTGTCAAAGTTGGCGACCAACACAAATAAACGCCACAGCAAAACAAATCCAGAACTGAAACCACTTCAGAAGATCTCGAAAAACAATATCCTGGGTACCCATAATGCTGGCAAGATGCTTAGCAAGCTTCTTAACTTTCTCTTGTTTGGCGCTTAAATCCTCCAGCGCTTGCTGTTGCACCAGGAAATATGCATCTGAATTCTGCAGGGACTTCCTCAGTCCTTCAGCTTCCTGTCGCAGCACATCTGATCGATGTCTTTCAACTTGAAGTTGATACTCAAGAAGACGACCTGATTCAGGCAGCGAGTTCGAAGAGCTTGTGCCAGCAGTAGTGGCCAGTAACTCGAACACTACATCAAGACAGGACTTTTTGGTTCTCTCACCGTCATCAAGATAGTTTTTATCAACTTTCTTGGAGACCAACAGGGATGTCTCACTGTCTTGAACCTTATCTGCATTACTTCCTTTACCATTGCATAACGCGGTAATGTTCTCCAATATTTTGTCCGCATTTTGAAAGAGAAACAAGCAGACACACCACAGGTTTACATGTTGTATATGAAACTCAAAATGAGTTCATTAGTAAAGTGGACAGGATAACATCATGAAACAAACATATATCTATGTACCATGGTCACTTTATGGTCTATATCATTCTAGTTTTTGTTGCCAAATCAAGATAGAGACACAGTTCAAATAATATTTGTTCAAGACAAAGCAGAATAGACAGAATATAAGTGTGGGAAACTAAAGAGCAATAACATCACTTTTAATGTGCATGACATGAGAACACAACTGTTTATTTAATTGAAACTGAAATCAACATAGAGCAGGTTACAACAGCAAACCAATTAAAGAAACAGGTTTAAAACATACCTTTTGCACCATTGGAGTTTCAATTCCATCCTTCAAATTTGAAAATAGTTGGTATGAGTAAATACAGTAATGCAAGAGCAAAGGAGTATGAACCAAAGATACAGAACCTGACCTGAGAACAAATCTTCTTCTCCTTTAAGCGTTGAGTTGGGATTCGGAGTGGTGGTCCTCGTGCTTTGGGCACTGCAGTTCCCTTACTAGCTGCTCGTGTTTGGGTTCTCTGTGGTGGAGACGGTGCTGTGTCAATTGGATCTAGGTTACTATCTGCTAGGGTTGGGGTTAGAAGGGGTGTAGCTGGTTCTCTGTCCAACTGGGTAGGGGTACAATCTGCAAGAGTCTGGGTTATGTGTGGTGGATCTGGTCCTTGGGCAAGTACAACCGTGGTTCTATCTGCATGAACTGGTAGCACTATCTTTTCTGAAGACCGTGTTGTTACTCCCTTAGATACTGCCATCACCCTCTCCAATTCAAATGGGTGATAAACAAGAAAAGTAATTGAAAGTATAGACATTGTATGATAGATAGGTGCAATGGATAGTGGGGAATAAAAGAGGGCATGAAATAATTCATATTTATGTTGTCTAACCAAACAAGGATAGCATGACACAATTTCACATATATGATGGCTAACTAAATAGGATAGCATGACACAATTTCACATTATGATGGCTAACTAAAAAAGATTGAAAGACATAGTTCAAAATATGATGACTATGTAAGCAGGATGACATGATATAACTATATAATGTGTTTATTAAATAGGTTGCCATGCCATAA
The DNA here is from genome assembly GCF_018294505.1 of Triticum aestivum. Classification (NCBI taxonomy): domain Eukaryota; kingdom Viridiplantae; phylum Streptophyta; class Magnoliopsida; order Poales; family Poaceae; genus Triticum; species Triticum aestivum. Next base: position 550,204,112 of record NC_057807.1, read on the forward strand.
TTCACATGCATTCACGGATAGAATGCCATAATTCAAAATATGATGACTGTAAACACTAAACAAGATGAGATGACATAACTATATGATGTCTTTATTAAATGGGTTGCCATGCCATGATTCAGATAGATGATGTGTATGTACTATGTAAACATGATGGCATGATATAATTCAAATATATGATTTATATAGTAGCAAGTAAGCAGATGGAAATCCATATATGATGTAAAAACTAAGCAA
>NC_057807.1:550204595-550215207 GCF_018294505.1 Triticum aestivum
CTCCTGTGAGGAGCTCTCTATAACCAGCAAGATGTCTGCTTCAGCAGGTAGCATTGTCTGCTCTGAATACCTTATTTTCACTCCAGATACTTCCATCACCACTTCAAATGGATGATGCACAGGAAGAGTAGTTGAATATACAAACGTTGTCGATAAATGGAACACGTAATACAAAAAAATGGTAGCATGATATAATTCACATACATGATGATTGGCTAAACAGCATGGCATTGCATAATTCACATATATAATGCCTTTGCAACAAGATAGCATTGTATAATTCACATATATAGTGTCTTGCAACAAGATGGCAATGCATAATTCACATATATGGTAATTAGACACTGAATAGGTGGCATTCACACAAAGCATGTCTAAACTAATCAAATGACATAGCAATGCGAGACACCATATGCACAATATGAGGAGCATAACCCTGCCAAGTTAGAGCATACACCTTGGGGGGGGGGGAATAGGACTGGTCATCTGTCTCTGAATCCTCCTCTGAGGAGCTATCCGTAACCAGCGAGATATGCGCTTCGTCAGATAGCATAGTCTGCTCTGAAGACCTTGTTTTCACTCCAGAATTTGCCATCACCGTGTCAAATGGCTGATGCACACGAAGAGCAGTTGAATGTACAAACATTGTTGACAAATGTAATATGTAACAAAAAAAGGATGGCCTGATATAATTTACATATAAGATGACTGGCTAAGCAGGATGGCATTGCAAAATTCACATATATGATGCCTGGCTAAACAAGATGGTGTTGCATAATTCACATAAACGATGAATAAACTAAACAGATGGCATTCACACAAAGGATGTCTAAACTAAGCAGATGACATATTTGATGTATAAAGTAAGCAATGCAAGGCACCATATGCATGATATAACCAACATCAGCATGCCTAGTTAGAGCGAAGACCTCAGGGGATAAATAGGAGTTGTCTTCTCCTTCTGAATCCCCCTCAGAACAGATATGTTCCTATCGATTACAATCCAAAATGCGTGGAGGAGAGGCTGCCTTTGCGCCTACCATGGAGCAACGTTTGCATGAAATTTTATTGCCATGCAAGGCTCATCTCTTTTGCTCTACATGTTCAGTTCCATTGTTTACAATAACTGTCATGCATAGGAATAAAACATAGTGAGATTATGTAAGGAGTGCATGCAGAAATCCAGAGTGATGGTAGCAACCTGTGGATAGACCCAAAACCAATAATAGCAGGCAGATAATGGCTTCAGTTAAAAAATACAGATAATGGCTTCTTTACTATTTGTTTCCCACCCAACGTGAAACTCATAGTAGACACCGGAGATTAACCAGATAGTAGATAGATACTATTGATTGCGGCCCCGATATGTACCCCACAACCATTTAAAAACTCAAGTTTGACCATTAGTTTGGAGCTGACTCGGAGTCTAATCGGTGAACGGGATGATAATGTAGCATGTAATATTAAGTGATGCATAACGTAAGTAGACACGAAAGAGTGCGACCTCTCGACCCGTGTAGTCCTCGACGTCATCTGCTCGGTTGATGATGGTAATGCAGTTTTCATGGCTGCCGCCGGCGGGGAAGAAGATCTCAGGCGGCGAAAGACAGTCTGGAGGCCGGATCCCTGATGTGCTGGACCCTTCTGTCTTTGGAGTAGCTGAGCTGGGGTGGACGACGGCGCAGCAGGAGTTGGACAAACCACACATGGTTTTCTTTGACAACTATTTGTAAGAGAAGTAATTCTGTAAGGGCTCGTTTGAATTGGAGGATTCCAACAAGGCAGGGATAGGAAATCGACAGGAATATGATAGGAATTCACGTGCAAAATAGAGAATTTAAAAACACAGGATTTCTGCCAATCTGGGTGATTGATTCACTACAATTGGAAGATCACAGGATGCAAAGAAGCATGGTGAGATTAAGTCAAACCACAAGAAAATGTACGGTTATAATGTTATTATGCTACTATCTCTTAGTCTTGTGCTTCATGAATAGGAATTTGAAAATGAGGACGAGTGAAAATTAAAATTCCTATGTTTTTTCTTTCAAGGAGACACTAAAGGAACAAATCCTACAGTTTTCCTTTGCTCCATTCCTTTGAACCAAATTCATGAATAGTAGTACCATAGGAAACTTCCCAATTCCTATGTTTTTCATTCACTTTTCCTTTAAAGCACTGGCGATTCTAGTAGGTAGGCTAGAGCAAGGAAAATCCTACACTAAAAAATGTTTTTATGCTACTTCTATTAATTTGGACCCAGGCCACTGCCCTACTAGCTCAACTCCCAGGGCCATCAACAAATGCACAGCTCAAACGCGCAGATATAAATAATGATGGCGTTCAAGAGAGTCCAGCACGAAAAGCTAAGTTTCCTGGTACCTCACTGCTTGTCATATAGTAGGATAAAATAATCATATTTCCCGTTACTACGTGTGCTCAGTGGACAATATATATAACATGTAGAGTAAAAAAAGAGATGCAACAAGTGTACAACCTCTTTGGCGAAACCATGTCGATCTCAGTGTAATTGAGTTGGCTGGTGAGGATGCTCCGGCTGACTTCGCTATCGGAGGAGGGGAAGAAGATCTTAGGCTTCTGGAGATGGAGCCCGAGGTACTGCTTCACTGTGATAGACGGTTTCGTTGTTGGAGCAGCTCCGGTGAGTTGTACGACGCCGAGGCTGAAGCAGGACAAGAGAGACGACGTTAATCTGAGTGGAATTTTAATATCATCTCCAATACATGACGTAAAATACATAACCACAAAGTGCTAGATGTAAAATACATCAGCCTCTCATCTCTGAACTGAACTATCGAAACTGAATTTAAATGTCGAAACTGAACTTAACTGTCGAAATGAACTTAACTGTCGAAACTGAATTTTGCTGTCGAAACTGAATTTTGCTGTCGAAACTGAATGCACTAGCAAGGTGAGGGTACACTCGGTCTACTGACTTTTTCATCTCTGGTCAGTCGATTTTGCAGCCATTGGATATCAAATCAAGAGCCTGCAGTTCATCTTCAACCTCCACCCCCTGAGCCGCCAGCCACCACCGGCTAAACAACAGCCCCGCGCGCCCGCGGCTGGTGTTGCACCGCTCCGCCTGTTGGGGAACGTAGTAATTTCAAAAAAATTCCTACGCACACGCAAGATCATGGTGATGCATAGCAACGAGAGGGGAGAGTGTGTCCACATACCCTCGTAGACCGAAAGCGAAAGAGTTATAACAACGCGGTTGATGTAGTCGTACGTCTTCACGGCCCGACCGATCAAGCACCGAAACTACGGCACCTCCAAGTTCTAGCACATGTTCAGCTCGATGACGATCCGCGGACTCCGATCCAGCAAAGTGTCGGGGAAGAGTTCCGTCAGTACGACGGCGTGGTGACGATCTTGATGTTCTACCGTCGCAGGGCTTCGCCTAAGCACCGCTACAATATTATCGAGGACTATGGTGGAGGGGGGGCACCGCACACGGCTTAGAGATCTCAAGGATCAATTGTTGTGTCTCTAGGGTGCCCCGCCCCTGTATATAAAGGAGTAAGGGGGGGGGGGTGCGGCCGGCCAGGAGGAGGGCGCACCAGGAGGAGTCCTACTCCTACCGAGAGTAGGACTCCCCCCCTTTTCCATGTTGGACTAGGACTTGGGGTGGAAGGAGAGAGAGAGGGGAAAGGAAAGGGGGGCGCCGCCCCCCTCCTTGTCCAATTCGGACTTGGGGGGGGGGGCGGCTGCCCCTTGGCTTCCTCTCCTCTTCCTCAACTACGCCCATTAAGGCCCATTAAGTTACCGTGGGGTTCCGGTAACCTCCCAGTACTCCGGTAAAATGCCGATTTCACCCGGAACACTTCCGATGTCCAAACATAGGCTTTCCAATATATCAATCTTCATGTCTCGACCATTTCGAGACTCCTCGTCATGTCCGTGATCACATCCGGGACTCCGAAGAACCTTCGGTACATCAAAAGGTATAAACTCATAATGAAACGGTCATCGTAACTTTAAGCGCGCAGACCCTACGGGTTCGAGAACAATGTAGACATGACTGAGACACGTCTCCAGTCAATAACCAATAGCGGAACCTGGATGCTCATATTGGCTGCCACATATTCTATGAAGATATTTATCGGACAGACCGCATAACAACATACGTTGTTCCCTTTGTCATCGGTATGTTACTTGCCCAAGATTCGATCGTCGATATCTCAATACCTAGTTCAATCTTGTTACCGGCAAGTCTCTTTACTCGTTCCGTAATACATCATCTCACAACTAACTCATTAGTTGCAATGCTTGCAAGGCTTAAGTGATGTGCATTACCGAGAGGGCCCAGATATACCTCTCCGACAATCGGAGTGACAAATCCTAATCTCGAAATACGCCAACCCAACATGTATCTTTGGAGACACCTGTAGAGCTCCTTTATAATTACCCAGTTACGTTGTGACGTTTGGTAGCACACAAAGTGTTCCTCCGGTAAGCGGGAGTTGCATAATCTCATAGTCATAGGAACATGTATAAGTCATGAAGAAAGCAATAGCAATATAATAAACGATCGTGTGCTAAGCTAATGGAATGGGTCATGTCAATCACATCATTCTCCTAATGATGTGATCCCGTTAATCAAATGACAACACATGTCTATGGTTAGGAAACATAACCATCTTTGATCAACAAGCTAGTCAAGTAGAGGCATACTAGTGACACTCTGTTTGTCTATGTATTCACACATGTATTATGTTTCCGGTTAATACAATTCTAGCATGAATAATAAACATTTATCATGATATAAGGAAATCAATAATAACTTTATTATTGCCTCTAGGGCATATTTCCTTCAGTCTCCCACTTGCACTAGAGTCAATAATCTAGATTACACTGTAATGATTCTAACACCCATGGAGCCTTGGTGCTGATCATGTTTTGCTCGTGGAAGAGGCTTAGTAAACGGGTCTGCTACATTCAGATCCATATGTATCTTGCAAATTTCTATGTCTCCCACTTGGACTAAATCCCGAATGGAATTGAAGCGTCTCTTGATGTGCTTGGTTCTTTTGTGAAATCTGGATTCCTTAGCCAAAGCAATTGCACCAGTATTGTCACAAAAGATTTTCATTGGACCCGATGCACTAGGTACGACACCTAGATCGGATATGAACTCCTTCGTCCAGACTCCTTCGTTTGCTGCTTCCGAAGCAGCTATGTACTCCGCTTCACATGTAGATCTCGCAAAAACGCTTTGTTTAGAACTGCACCAACTGACAGCTCCACCGTTCAATGTAAACATGTATCCGGTTTGCGATTTAGAATCGTCCGGATCAGTGTCAAAGCTTGAATCAACGTAACCATTTACGATGAGCTCTTTGTCACCTCCATAAATGAGAAACATATCCTTAGTCCTTTTCAGGTATTTCAGGATGTTCTTGACCGCTGTCCAGTGATCCACTCCTGGATTACTTTGGTACCTCCCTGCTAAACTTATAGAAAGGCGCACATCAGGTCTGGTACACAGCATTGCATACATGATAGATCCTATGGCTAAAGCATAGGGAACTTCTTTCATCTTTTCTCTATCTTCTGCAATGGTCGGATATTGAGTCTTACTCAACTTCACACCTTGTAACACAGGCAAGAACCCTTTCTTTGCTTGATCCATTTTGAACTTCTTCAAAACTTTGTCAAGGAATGTGCTTTGTGAAAGTACAATTAAGCACCTTGATCTATCTCTATAGATCTTAATGCCCAATATGTAAGAAGCTTCACCGAGGTCTTTCATTAAAAAACTCTTATTCAAGTATCCTTTTATGCTATCCAGAAATTCTATATCATTTCCGATCAGCAATATGTCATCTACATATAGTATCAGAAATGCTACAGAGCTCCCACTCACTTTCTTGTAAATACAGGCTTCTCCAAAAGTCTGTATAAAACCAAATGCTTTGGTCACACTATCAAAGCGTTTATTCCAACTCCGAGAGGCTTGCACCAGTCTATAAATGGATCGCTGGAGCTTGCACACTTTGTTACCTCCCTTTGGATCGACAAAACCTTCGGGTCGCATCATATACAACTCTTCTTCCAGAAAACCATTCAGGAATGCAGTTTTGACATCCATCTGCCATATTTCATAATCATAAAATGCGGCAATTGCTAACATGATTCGGACATACTTAAGCATCGCTACGGGTGAGAAGGTCTCATCGTAGTCAACCCCTTAAACTTGTCAAAAACCTTTCGCGACAAGTCGAGCTTTGTAGACAGTAACATTACCATCAGCGTCAGTTGTCTTCTTGAAGATCCATTTATTTTCAATTGCTTGCCGATCATCGGGCAAGTCAACCAAAGTCCACACTTTGTTCTCATACATGGATCCCATCTTAGATTTCATGGCCTCAAGCCATTTTGCGGAATCTGGGCTCACCATCGCGTCTTCATAGTTCGTAGGTTCATCATGGTCTAGTAACATGACTTCCAGAACAGGATTACCATACCACTATGGTGCGTATCTTACTCTGGTTGATCTACGAGGTTCAGTAACAACTTGATCGGAAGTTTCATGATCATCATCATTATCTTCCTCACTAATTGGTGTAGGTGTCACAGAAACCTGTTTCTGCGATATACTACTTTCCAATAAGGGAGCATGTACAGTTACCTCATTAAGTTCTACTTTTCTCCCACTCCTTTCGAGAGAAACTCCTTCTCCAGAAAGTTTCCCAATTTAGCGACAAACGTCTCGCCTTCGGATCTGTGATAGAAGGTGTACCCAACAGTCTCCTTTGGGTATCCTATGAAGACACATTTCTCCGATTTGGATTCGAGCTTATCGGCTTGAAGCTTTTTCACATAAGCATAGCAGCCCCAAACTTTCAGAAATGACAACTTTGGTTTCTTGCCAAACCACAGTTCATAAGGCGTCGTCTCAACGGATTTTGATGGTGCCCTATTTAACGTGAATGCGGCCGTCTCTAAAGCATAACCCCAAAATGAAAACGGTAAATCTGTAAGAGACATCATAGATCGCACCATATCTAGTAAAGTACGATTACGACGTTCGGACACACCATTACGCTGTGGTGTTCCGGGTGGCATTAGTTGCGAAACTATTCCGCATTGTTTCAAATGTAGACCAAACTCGTAACTCAAATATTCTCCTCCACGATCAGATCGTAGAAACTTTATTTTCTTGTTACGATGATTTTCAACTTCACTCTGAAATTCTTTGAACTTTTCAAATGTTTCAGACTTATGCTTCATTAAGTAGATATACCCATATCTGCTCAAATCATCTGTGAAGGTGAGAAAATAACGATATCCGCCACGAGCCTCAACATTCATCGGACCACATACATCTGTATGTATGATCTCCCATAAATCAGTTGCTCTCTCCATAATACCGGAGAACGGTGTTTTAGTCATCTTGCCCATGAGGCACGGTTCGCAAGTACCAAGTGATTCATAATCAAGTGGTTCCAAAAGTCCATCAGTATGGAGTTTCTTCATGCGCTTTACACTGATATGACCTAAATGGTAGTGCCACAAATAAGTTGCACTATCATTATCAACTCTGCATCTTCTGGCTTCAACATTATGAATATATGTATCACTACTATCGAGATTCAATAAAAATAGACCACTCTTCAAGGGTGCATGACCATAAAAGATATTACTCATATAAATAGAACAACCATTATTCTCTGATTTAAATGAATAACCGTCTCGCATCAAACAAGATCCAGATATAATGTTCATGCTCAACGCTGGCACCAAATAACAATTATTTAGGTCTAAAACTAATCCCGAAGGTAGATGTAGAGGTAGCGTACCGACCGCGATCACATCGACTTTGGAACCATTTCCACGCGCATCGTCACCTCTTCATTAGCTAATCTTTGCTTAATCCGTAGTCCCTGTTTTGAGTTGAAAATATTAGCAACAGAACCAGTATCAAATACCCAGGTGCTACTGCGAGCATTAGTAAGGTACACATCAATAACATGTATATCACATACACCTTTGTTCACCTTGCCATCCTTCTTATCCGCCAAATACTTGGGACAGTTCTGCTTCTAGTGACCACTCTGCTTGTAGTAGAAGCACTCAGTTTCAGGCTTAGGTCCAGACTTGGGTTTCTTCTCCTGAGCAGCAACTTGTTTGCTGTTCTTCTTGAAGTTTCCCTTCTTCTTACCTTTGCCCTTTTTCTTGAAACTAGTGGTCTTGTTAACCATCAACACTTGATGCTCCTTCTTGATTTCTACCTCCGCAACTTTTAGAATCGCGAAGAGCTCGGGAATAGTCTTTTCCATCCCTTGCATATTATAGTTCATCACAAAGCTCTTGTAGCTTGGTGGCAGTGATTGGAGAATTCTGTCAATGACAGTATCATCCGGAAGATTAACTCCCAGTTGAATCAAGTGATTATTATACCCAGACATTTTGAGTATATGCTCACTGACAGAACTGTTGTCCTCCATCTTGTAGCTGTAGAATTTGTTGGAGACTTCATATCTCTCAATCCGGGCATTTGCTTGAACTATTAACTTCAACTCCTGGAACATCTCATATGCTCCATGACGTTCAAAACATCGTTGAAGACCCGGTTCTAAGCTGTAAAGCATGGCACACTGAACTATAGAGTAGTCATCAGCTTTGCTCTGCGAGACATTCATAACATCTAGTGTTGCTCTAGCAGCAGGTCTGGCACCCAGCGGTGCTTCCAGGACGTTAATCTTCTGTGCAGCAATGAGGATAATCCTCAAGTTACGGACCCAATCCGTGTAATTGCTACCATCATCTTTCAACTTTGCTTTCTCAAGGAACGCATTAAAATTCAACGGAACAACAGCACGGGCCATCTATCTACAATTAACATAGACAAGCAAGATACTATCAGGTACTAAGTTCATGATAAATTTAAGTTCAATTAATCATATTACTAAAGAACACCCACTTAGATAGACATCCCTCTAATCCTCTAAGTGATTACGTGATCCATATCAACTACACCATGTCCGATCATCACGTGAGATGGAGTAGTTTCAACGGTGAACATCAATATGTTGATCATATCTACTATATGATTCATGCTCGACCTTTCGGTCTCCGTGTTCCGAGGCCATATCTGTTATATGCTAGGCTCGTCAAGTTTAACCTGAGTATTCCGCGTGTGCAACAGTTTTGCACCCGTTGTATTTGAATATAGAGCCTATCACACCCGATCATCACGTGATGTCTCAGCACGAAGAACTTTCGCAACGGTGAATACTCAGGGAGAACACTTTTACTATGATAATTTAGTGAGGGATATCATCTTATAATGCTACCGTCAATCAAAGCAAGATAAGATGCATAAAATATAAACATCACATGCAATCAATATTAGTGATATGATATGGCCATCATCATCTTGTGCTTGTGATCTCCATCTTTGAAGCACCGTCATGATCACCATTGTCACCGGCGCGACACCTTGATCTCCATCGTAGCATCGTTGTCGTCTCGCCAATCTTATGCTTCTACGACTATCGCTAGCGCTTAGTGATAAGGTAAAGCATTACAGGGTGATTGCATTGCATACAATAAAGCGACAACCATATGGCTCCTACCAGTTGCCGATAACTCGGTTACAAAACATGATCATCTCATACAATAAAATTTAGCATCATGTCTTGACCATATCACATCACAACATGCCCTGCAAAAACAAGTTAGACGTCCTCTACTTTGTTGTTGCAAATTTTACGTGGCTGCTACGGGCTGAGCAAGAACTGTTCTTACCTACGCATCAAAACCACAACGATAGTTTGTCAAGTTGGTGTTGTTTTAACCTTCGCAAGGACCGGGCGTAGCCACACTCAGTTCAACTAAAGTGAGAGAGACAGACACCTACCGGTCACCTTTAAGCAACTAGTGCTCGTGGCGATGAAACCAGTCTCGCGTAAGCGTACGCGTAACTACGATCCAGGCCGCTTCATCTCACAATATCGCTGAACTAAAGTATGACATGATGGTAAGCAGTATGACTTATATCGCCCACAACTCACTTGTGTTCTACTCATGCATATGACATCTACGCATAAAACCTGGCTCGGATGCCACTGTTGGGGAACGTAGTAATTTCAAAAAAAATTCTACGCACACGCAAGATCATGGTGATGCATAGCAACAAGAGGGGAGAGTGTGTCCACGTACCCCCGTAGACCGAAAGCGGAAGCGTTATAACAACGCGGTTGATGTAGTCGTACGTCTTCACGGCTCGACCGATCAAGCACCGAAACTACGGCACCTCCGAGTTCTAGCACACGTTCAGCTCGATGATGATCCCCGGACTCCGATCCAGCAAAGTGTCGGGGAAGAGTTTCGTCAGCGCGATGACGTGGTGACGATCTTGATGTTCTACCATCGCAGGGCTTCGCCTAAGCACCGCTACAATATTATCGAGGACTATGGTGGAGGGGGGCACCGCACACGGCTAAGAGACCTCAAGGATCAATTGTTGTGTCTCTGGGGTGGCCCGCCCCCGTATATAAAGGAGCAAGGGGGGGGGGTGCGGCCGGCCAGGAGGAGGGCGCGCCAGGAGGAGTCCTACTCCTACCGGGAGTAGGACTCCCCC
>NC_057807.1:550215317-550221587 GCF_018294505.1 Triticum aestivum
GGGGGGGGGAAGGAGAGAGAGAGAGGGGAAATGAAAGGGGGGGCGCCGCCCCCCCTTCTTGTCCAGTTCGGACTTGGGGGGGGGAGGGGCGCGCGGCTGCCCCTTGGCCTCCTCTCCTCTTCCTCCACTAGGCCCATTAAGGCTCATTAATTTACTGGGGGGTTCCGGTAACCTCCCGCTACTCCGGTAAAATGCTGATTTCACCCGGAACACTTCCGATGTCTAAACATAGGCTTTCCAATATATCGATCTTCATGTCTCGACCATTTCGAGACTCCTCGTCATGTTCGTGATCACGTCCGGGACTCCGAACAACCTTCGGTACATCAAAACATATAAACTCATAATGAAACTATCATCGTAACTTTAAGCGTGCGGACCCTACGGGTTCGAGAACAATGTAGACATGACCGAGACATGTCTCCGGTCAATAACCAATAGCGGAACCTGGATGCTCATATTGGCTCCCACATATTCTACGAAGATCTTTAACGGTCAGTCCGCATAACAACATACGTTGTTCCCTTTGTTATCGGTATGTTACTTGCCCGAGATTCGATCGTCGGTATCTCAATACCTAGTTCAATCTTGTTACCGGCAAGTCTCTTTACTCGTTCCGTAATACATCATCTCACAACTAACTCATTAGTTGCAATGCTTGCAAGGCTTAAGTGATGTGCATTAACCAGAGGGCCTAGAGATACCTCTCCGATAATCGGAGTGACAAATCCTAATCTCGAAATATGCCAACCCAACATGTACCTTTGGAGACACCTGTAGAGCCCTTTATAATCACCCAGTTATGTTGTGACGTTTGGTAGCACACAAAGTGTTCCTCCGGTAAACGGGAGTTGCATAATCTCATAGTCACAGGAACATGTATAAGTCATGAATAAAGCAATAGCAATATACTAAACGATCGTGTGCTAAGCTAACGGAATGGGTCATGTCAATCACATCATTCTCCTAATGATGTGATCCCGTTAATCAAATGACAACACATGTCTATGGTTAGGAAACATAACCATCTTTGATCAACCAGCTAGTCAAGTAGAGGCATACTAGTGACACTCTGTTTGTCTATGTATTCACACATGTATTATGTTTCCGGTTAATACAATTCTAGCATGAATAATAAACATTTATCATGATATAAGGAAATAAATAATAACTTTATTATTGCCTCTAGGGCATATTTCCTTCACCGCCCGCCCCGAAAACACTCCCCACTGCCGGTCCACCGCCGCCCCGGCCATTCCTCTAGGCCTCCCCGTGCCGAGTGTTTTCTCCGGCAAACCCCACGCCACTACCCCTCCACCGCCGGTGACCACCACCCCCACCCTGAACCATAATATAGATAGTGGGGTACCTCTCCGGCGAGCCCCTCTCCCGGCTGCAGCTCGTTCTTCCTTCACCCCGGCGGCCCCCCCCCACCCCCTGAAAATCGACTAACCCAAAAGTCGATTCAGTCGACTGAAGTGTAGCTAAATCGGAGCAGCATCGCAAGCAAGAGCAAGAGCGAGAGTAGCAGCGCGAGCAAGAGCAATAGCAAGAGCAGACCAGGTAGGTGACTGAGAGCAAGAGCAGAGCAGCAACGCGAGTGAGAGCTAAAGCAGCAGCAGCTCCTACTGATGTAGACGTCGTCGCTGAGGGAGCGATGCCGTGGAGGAAGTGGCCGGCGACGCCGCTGTGGATGGAGCCGCGCTGTGTCGGCTCGAGACCGAGCGCCGGCAGCACCGTGAGATTAGTGTACAACCTCTTTGGTGGCGCCGATTAGGCCGCAGCTTCATCCGAGAAAACGGTGATGATGATGCTCTTCCGGTGGTGCAGGTGAAGATGATGGTGTGGGAATGGAGGTGGCGCGAAAGATGAAGGGAACATCGGGCAGCTCCTTGGAGGTGGAGGACGGGGTGGCTGAACCGGCGGGACGATGAGATCCACGACGGATCCTCATCTGGTACGATGGATGAGGGACGTCGAGGTGTTGCTGTGGACGACGTCATTGGGGAAGAGGCTCCGGCTGGGTGGCGGACGGAGCAGGGTGTGGGGCTTCATCGCGGGTTTTCGCGGCCTCGGTGTATGAATGGGTGGGCGGATGGGATGGCAGTGGGGAACCATGGCTTAGGGACGCGCTTGTCCGAAATGTGGGGTAAGTTACGAAAGTACCCCCACCGATTTGAGGCGGTTCTTTCAGTTCAGGGCTACCACGGGCATTTGGCGTGTCGAGATTTCACAGGAGGTGGGAGTTTTCGCGCGTGTTGTAATTTCGGAATAGCAAGGCGCGGGTTGAGATGGAGGGAGTTGTCGGAGCACGACGAGACAAAGATATTTCTTAAATATTTTGGGCTAACAAGGCGCGGGTTGAAATTTCCGGACAAGCCTAACATGTACTGTACCAAATCAATGCGCACTACAAATGTCATTCAAAACATTGAATTCATGTTATGTTCAATTAAAATATTTCACTACGTGTATAATGCATGCAACCTACTACTCAAATGAACGTTTTAGTGCATTCCAAACGTATATACTACCGCTTCAATATGAACTAAATTTGAATTCTCTATTTGAATAAGATCTACTGTAATGATTGTTGTGAAGTCAAAGCATTTGAATTTGTTTCTCAGTTTTAATAAGATCTACAATCATCATTATTGTCAAGTTAAACAATTGTTTGTGTATCACTACTAGGGAAAACCTTATACACAGAATCTTAGAAGCAGCGCAGCACAAAAAGAAGTGCTACTGCTAATTATTAGTAGCGCGGGTTTTTACCCCTCGCTACTACTAAGTTGATAGTAGTAGCGCGGGGTTTTAACCCTCTCTACTACTAAGCGGTCTCTACCGTGCCCCCCGACACATGCCATAGTAGTAGCGAGGGGTATAAACCCGCGCTAATACTAAGTTGATAGTAGTAGCGCGGTTTTATACCCCTCGCTACTTCTAAGTATGAGGTAGGTGAAGTTGCCATATCCTCGGCCGAATCCCCACCTCCTCCCCTGAATCCCTCCTCTCTTCCACCACTCTCTCCTCTCACTTTCCGTACGCTCTCACATCGACCTCTTGCCCATGTGCCCATCCTCCTCCGTGGCACCGAAAGAGGCCGCCGCCTCGCGCCACCGGCGTCTAGGAGCTCGTCGGTCTTCCACCGATGTCTAGGAGGCCGCCGCCCCGCGCCACCACATCGGAGCAGCTCACCACCGGTGACTAGCTCCGCTGCTCCATACATCACCTTCCTCTCTCCCTCTGGTTTGACTCACCCTCCCATGTCCATGCCTGTGCAGGTCGTCGCCATGGACGACCCGGAGCTATCTGACATGGTCGAGAAGATGAGACCGATGCCACGACCTGGGTCTGCCAAAGAAACGGGCCCTATCCAACATCCACTGCTGGATCTGGTCTTCCGTTGTCCGTTCATGCCTCCGGCGACGCCAATCATCGCTAGATTGAACCACGGCTGCCATTGACAACACGCACGGGATTGAGATTTTGTTTTTGTTTTTGAAAGTAATAGAAGTAGCGTGGGCTATAAGATCCGCTACAGCTAATTAGCAGTAGCGCTGTTTGCAACGCATGCTACAGCTAACCATGTATAACAGTAGCGTGTGTCAACACACGCTACTGCTACAAGTTAGCTGTGGCATCGTATCAGTAGTGTGGGCACCCGCGCTACTGATACACCCAAAACCCGCGCTGCTGCTAGGCTTTTCCCTAGTAGTGTATTATCTTCACAGCACACCACATGATTAGTCTCGAGTTACATATGAACTATGTGTACTATATGAACTCAAAGTCGATTTTTTGAACCCACTTTATTTTGATTTCAACTCACATTACATTTCTAGCTCTAGCTAGATTTTCATAATCTAAACCATGTCTCATAAGTATAATGTGTTTATCACATTATGTATGGTGCCCCGCCCCCTACGCCTACAAGTATTTAGATGTGAGTTGCAAACACCACACATTACCACAAATTCAAATAAAATGTGAGAATGTTCGATATATAGTATTGTTTAGATTGTTCGATATTTAGTTGTAAGCTGCAAACGCCACACATTATCACAAATTCAAATAATGTGAGATTGTTTGATGTATAGTATGGTTTAGATTGTTCGACATTTAGATGTGAGTTGAAAACGCCATGCATTATCACATTATGGTATAACATGTGCACAACACGTGTATCACCGCTATATTCATGCATGCATATGTTTAAAACAATATGATCTCCTATTCAAATATATGAATCCACTTTCATACGAAATTATGATATTTGTTAGTCTCTTACACCCACACAATCCTCTAACCTTTGTAGCTACCACTAACTTTCTCTCGTGCATGCACACGCCCTCCTCGCCCTCCCCCTCTCTCGGCATTCTATCCACCGGGAACATTCAATTTTTTTCTTTAGGTCGTTCTTCCAGAGTCTCCACAACTCCTTTCCGACACACACCGATAGATTAACCTCTCTAGAGATGCCTGCCTACAACATACACACGCCCCTTCAATCTCCTCCTTTATGTGTCCTTGCCTCGTGTCTCTCGTACGGTCACACACACATGTAAACTCTGGCCCCTCTTTTCATCGATCTCACAACCTCACACTGCTCCTACTATCTAGCTAGTAGCTGGGCCTCTCGCACCACCTCCTAGCTCCATTCTCTCTGTCTATCCGTCTTGCTGGGCCTTATTTTCCTCTAACAAATGGACGTACATCGACCAATCTCTCGCTATACATATAGCTAGCTAGATCCTTATAACTCGTTTTTAACCATGCGTCGATCGATCTACCTCATTAGTTATGTCTCTCCCTTCCTCTGACAAAGAACAATTGATCTACCGATCTAGGTAGGTTTGCTTACCAAACACATGGTTCCCCTTCATCATCCATGGATGCATCCCGACAGATCTACCACGCACATGCACACACAGAAAAACATCCCCACTCTTATAGATAACATTGGAGTTCCACCCTCAGTTTGTCTAGTAGGCCTCTCCCACCATCTTCGAGAAGCAATTCCATCACCCATCGAACACTCTACCCATCTCCCTCCCTCTCTCTCTCACCTCTCTCTCTGTGTCCCATCATATTTCCCATCCTTCAGTTATGTATGGATGTCGACCGATCTCCCTCAAGACATAGCTGGGTCTCTCCTTTTCAACACATATACGAGTCGTTCTACCTCTATAGTTAGGCCTCTGCCTACCGCTCCCCCACCCCCTCCCCCCCCCACACACCGATACATCGAGCACTCTAGTCAAGTCTCCCTGCCACACACAAACTTGACATGTGCCCTCTGACGTTCCAGTAGGTCAGTCGCCCTATATCTTTGACTTGCACACACACACAATTTTGGCTCTCTTCATCGATCTCGCACCCACCCACTTGATCCTCTCTTTGACTCTATCAATATCTATGACCCCTCCCTCTCTTCTCGTGGATTGCCCGACCCTCTATATATGATATGAATAGGCCTCCATTTCACACACATTGCATGCAAAATTTTGTTTGAGATGTCATCGACACATATTCCCACAAATACATTCACGAAATCAAGCCCCACCCCCCATCCCAAAACAAAAAACACTCATGAACGTGGTTTGTATCTCTCAAACACACCCACGTAGGTGGGGGACGTGCATGAAGAGAAGAGGTGCATGCATGGCTCACGTACTCCTACCACTTTCCCAACCACACCCGCGCGGGTACACGGTGGAGCTCATTTCTGTACAAAAAAGGCAGCCCACGTGGTAATTTGGCACATGTACTGGTTATCCACTTGGTGGAGGGAGGATCGTCTACCACAGGTGAACAGACAAATTGCGACTTGACGCGTCATGTTAAAAAAGAGGCAAACCATGTGGGGCCTACCTTAGAGGCAAGGCTCTATGCACTGGAGTACTTTTGATGTGTCCCGTCAACTCGCAGAATGAGGAGAAGCTTGCTTAGTACGCCGTCTCCCCAGCCCATGGGTGCGGTGGCTCGCGGGATGAGGTGAAGCTTGCTTAGTACTGTCCGCCTTAAGCCCGCTCCCTCACCCATGCGCGCGGTGGCTCGTAGGACGAGGAGAAAATTTTACTACTCCCTCCGTTTACTCCTCGTCCCTACTACCTTCGTAATAAAGATTATATCATATTGTTTGGAATATATATGTCCTTTAGTAGATTTCAATATGAACTACTAGTACATACTCCAAACACTATGTATACAGACGTATTTTATGAGTGAAGATTCACTCATTTTGCTCCATATGTGGCACTCTCCCCC
>NC_057807.1:550221597-550222510 GCF_018294505.1 Triticum aestivum
CCCCTCGACCCTCGCCCACGTGGTTGACGTGCAGCAATTCATTCGGTCTCATATAGCCAGAACGATATACACTGCACTACCATTATTGCTCGACTTCCCAAAGAGGCGAAGAGTCAATCGCAAGGTTAATATTTTGGAGATGCCAAGCGCAAGGTTATAGGAGAATGAGTAGTAGGTGCCCCGTCATTTATAAATAAAGTTTTTTTTCTTCAGTGGCACGTACGCAATATCATAGGTTCATATGGAGAGGAAAAGAAACCACTCCACTATGTACATAGTCAGGACGGGCCAGCCTGCATGGTTGCTTGCTGGGGTTGCTCTCTTCACACTCTCTCGTGAAAAATGACTATGTCCACATCTCTAACATCCCGGCAAATCACGTCCACCGGGGGAATGGGTGGATGCTTAGTGTAGATGCGGTCGCCGTCGCCGACGGCGAAAACCCACTATCGGCACGTCCCGATCAGGGGTCCCCACTGTTCTCTCTCACAAAGCCGATGAGGTTGCGTTCGTCCCTTGCTCGCTGCCGCGACATGGGCAGTTGCCGCCTCCCGCCGCCCTCCTCAAGGTTGAGCTACGTCCCTCAGGTACAACTCCCTTTACATCCGGCTTGCACCACTGCTCCAGCTACCCACATCACTCCATGTGGATATTTCTCTACTTCTTTGCCTCGCACATACCTCTACTGGCTTCTAGAACTGCATTTGTGATGAGTTTATGTCTCATCAACTAGTCCCAGTAATCTTATTGTAATCACGCTTCTTCAATTTCTTTGCCACAGGGATGCTCATCTCGATTTTGGTGAAACTGCACAAAATGATCCGATGGTCAGAAGGTTGAAAACTTCATTTCTTAGGAAGCTCGAACATTGCCAGCAAATTGAAGCCTGGTTAGGGTTCACGGTTCCAGGGCT
>NC_057807.1:550222773-550225892 GCF_018294505.1 Triticum aestivum
GGGACTGCATGGATCGTTTTTTTTTCTTTAGCTGCCTCTGTTCCAAAATAAGTGTCGACTTTGGTAGTAGTACAACTTTGTACTAAAGTTTGCATAAAGTTGAGACACTTATTTTGGAACGGAGGGAGTACATATTTGCTATGATCTGTCAATCATTGAGATGTAATAGCATGCATGTTAGTCTCCTTTGTATTTGATGAAATGTTGCAACGGGCAACCTTGGACGCAAGATACATTTAACAGAAGCTGGAAGCTTCATAGCATTGTACAAATTTATCTCGCTGATAAATTACAGTACGTACTATACTAGTACTTCCTCCGTTCCTAAATATAAGTCTTTGTAGAGAATTCACCATGAACCACATGCGAATGTATATAGATGCATGTTAAGTGTAGATTAATTCATTTTGTTTCGTATGTAGTTCACCTAGTCGAATCTCTACAAAGACTTATCTACTAGTAATAACTAGCCCCCACTACTAGGAATTATCTATCCTCTCCTTGAGCCACATCATGAAAATTAATGTAGTCGTTAGATGAACTAAATCGGTCCATAATAGCCGTCTGATCTAGACGTTGAGAGGATCCACACTAAGCCACATGCAAGCATGCAGAAATACCATGGCATGCATGTGAGTGGGTTTTAAATCACATCAACATGTCTGCACGCAAGCATGCACCGGTAGCATGCATGTAAGTGAGCTTTTAAGTCCCATTAACACGTCAAAAAGAAAAATATAATCCCATTATGCACTAGGAGTTGGCTGATCTTTTTTCCTTACGTGGGATGATCTAAATGATGATGGGAGTTATTTTAGTTTGGCTACCACATTTGTCATGCGGTTATAGAGTTTTTTTTAGTTCTATGAAATCGATAAGTTTAAGCAGAGAGATATACGGCTGTTTCGCGGCAATGCGCGGGGACTCATCTAGTATTTTGGAACGCAGGGAGTACTATGTAAAGAGTTAGGTGTCGCACAGTGTCCAGAAAATATGGTGATAGTGTGAGGTGGGCCATGTAATCACTGAGCCTGCGTGTTTTCACTGCTCTTGCACTCCTCCGCTGTAAGATTGGAGAAAATTGTAATCTTGTAGTACCTCCTTTCGCCTAAAGCGTGCGACATCAGCAGTCCTACCACCTAAGTAATAAAGACCAATGAGCAGTCAAATCACATAGACCCAGCAATAAGCAGGACGGACGAAGCAACCATCACTCTTGCGCCAGTGAGAGGTCGCGTACGCTTTACCCGGGCATGAATGCGGCACCGATCCTTTGGAGCGGCGCTGACCTTTTCAGGCGGGAAGCACGCGCGGGAGATGGAGGGGCTTTGGGTGGGCCAGGCTGGTCAAGAGCGGTGTGGCAGTTGTCCGCCTGTCCATATCGGACACGCCCAAAAACGAGAGGATGCACCGACTCTCGTGGCTAAAATCGTACACTACACCATTTCTCTGTAGGAGTAGGTTGATCTATCGCTCTCTCTAACACACACATGCTATTAAACACACACACACACACACACGCACACGCACGCACCTTGGCCCCGCTGCACCTTCTAACGTGACTTATTACACCTAGACGGAGGAGTAATAAGTACGAGATACGGTGGCACACTGACTTAGGTCGAACACAAGTGCCCAAAATTGGGTGCATGTTATAATAAGGATTCACTTAAAATAGTACGTGACTGAACAGAGGGATCAATTGGACAGTGTTCCGTGCAGTAGCGAGATGTGTGAGGTAAGATACACCACTGGCACTTTTAATTTTTCTTATTAATTTGTTTGTTTCACCCTCTGACTGGTGGGACAGAGGTAAGGTGACTAAGGCTGCATTATTTCTGCACCAGTGTGGATAGTCTTACCACAAAAGCCACATGACATGATTATGATTTAAATCCCAATGACTGCCACACACACGAAAAAACACGGCATGCTTGTCACACGAATGCAGGAATGTATAAAAGGTTATTTTCCTCTCGTTCAACATAACGGGATGGTTGTGTAGCTGGTTAGCCTGTTCGCTCATCAAACTTGAGGTCTCGGGTTCCACTAAAAAAACTTGATGTCTCGGTTTCGATAACTACACTTGAGCATAATTTGTGCTAGGAGGATTCTTTGACTGGTCAAAATGGATGGATACGGAGCTATACGATCTCGTAGTGACCGTATAATCACCTCATCATGTATAAGCTACAGCCTTGGCGCTGGTTTTCTTGGGTTTGCATGCTTCACACTCTCTCTCCAGTATATATATATACACGCTGGCGCCTCAGCGCTTGTAGTTGCTCTCTTCACACTCTCTCACCCTCTCCAGATCTAAACAAGACTTCGTTGGCCTCCCTCTTTCCTCACTGCTACTCAAAGAGCTGGCAGGATCCGTCTGTCGGGAAGGGAAGGAGGCTTAACGCTGCCATCGTTGGCGAGGGAGGGAATCCACTACCAGTGCAGCTGTTCACTTTCACCCAGCGGCGGCGCGGGAGGGCCTCCGACCCCTTCTTCTTCGTCGTTGTCCCGTCGCCCACTGAACCATGCCCCGAGAACCTTAAGGTATAATTTACTTATTCCACATGCATTGCTCTAGCTGCATGTATACCATGAATCTAGGACGTGTTTCAAAGAGGAAAGGAGTGGGGGAAAGTAGTGGGAGAAGTGGTTCAAAGAGGAAAGGAAGGGGGAAAGTTGTATAGCATGAATCTAGGACGTGGTTCAAAGAGGAAAGGAATGGGGGAAAGTAGTGGGGAAATTTGTATCGCATAAATCTAGGGCGTGGTTCAAAGAGGAAAGGAAGGGGCAAAAGTACTAGTATAGACTGGCTATCCAGCACCTACGTTGGTCGAAAAGGGAAAACAATGACAAAGCAGTACCCACATATGTAACAAACTGATCTTTTGTTTTGGGGGACAAGGATGTAAAGTTTGAGCAGGACTAGATTTGCTGCGCTCACATAGGGAAAGGTGTCTAAAGATAATAAAACTGGGACCAACACAAATATGCTGCTTGGTTGTTTGTTCTTTGTTGCAATAGACTGTGCATGATAACAGTACATCGGTAGATGACACATGGTGCTGGTGCGTCCACTGTCCCGTGCAACTCTTTATCTGTTGTTAATCTAAGGCCCT
>NC_057807.1:550398770-550406801 GCF_018294505.1 Triticum aestivum
CAGGCCAACCGCGACTAAAGGTGCCCAAAGGCCTTTAGTCGCGGTTGGCCAGGCCAACCGCGACTAAAGCTCCTCCCTTTTAGTCGCGGTTTGTGGCACGAACCGGAACTAATGGGGTTGAGACCTTTAGTCCCGGTTCGTGCCACGAACCGGTACTAAAGGTCCCATTTTCAAACTCTAACCCCCCCCCGGGATCGCCTTTTCAGTTTTAAAAAAAATAAAAGAAAATAATGGAAATGTCAAAAAAATAAAAGAAAATAAGTTTCTCATGTGATATGTGGTCTAGTTGTTGGGAAAATTTGCAAATGTGAATTTTGACTTTATTTGCAAAATCTCTCTGAAATTTGTAAAAATGGGCATAACTTTTGCAAACTAACTAGGATGAAAAAGTTTTTTATATGAAAAATCATCTACTCGAAAAGTTACATCCAAATTTAACTGGGGGAACCCCGTTAAACATTTTCAAAATCCTCAAAAACCTAATAGAAAAAAAGTTACGGGGCTTGTAAGATCTAGAGTGGAAAAAATTGAAAAAAATTCAAACAGTGGGCAAACTATGGTCAAACAATGGTCAAAGTAATTATTCTAGAATATTAGTGTTACTAAATAATTATTTTAATTATTTCAATTTTGGTCAAATCTGGTCAAACTGTGGTCAACTGTGGTCAAACTGTGGTCAAACAATGCTCAAACTAATTATTCAAGAAATATTAGTGTTACTAAATAATTATTGTTTTTTAAAACAATAGTTTCAAACTCAAACAGTGAAATGTGTCACTTCATGCTCAAGCAAAATTCCTGAAGGTTAATAGGATTGACATCTTATTATTGTCAGGAAAACAACAAGTGCAGACTTGGAGCGTGGGAGAATAGAACCCGGAAGTTAAGCGTGCTTGGGCTGGAGTAGTGAGAGGGATGGGTGACCGGTTGGGAAGTTAGATGATTTGGAATGATGAGGGGTGATAAAAGAATAAATTGAGAAGTGATGAGGGGTGGTGATTAGAGACTAGAGGTTAAAATAATTCAGAAATTTGAAAAAAATAATTCAGAAATTTGAAAAAAAATTCAATTTTTTTTTCAAAAACCTGTGGCGGCCTTTAGTCGCGGTTAGCCACAAGAACCGCGACTAAAGGTCCTCCGCCCACGTGGACGGGCCTTTAGTCGCGGTTCTTAAGCAACCGCGACTAAAGGGGGGGGCCTTTAGTCGCGCCCGTCTGGTCGCGGTTGCGCAACCGCGACTAATGGCAGTTGCGAACCGCGACCAAAGGCCATTTTTCTACTAGTGGAGTTTCTCCGGGTAGCAACGATGTTGAAGTTGCTATGTCCGTTAATGATCTCTTGGATCTTGAAGCGGAGCACGCTTTAGAGATGATTAGAAATCTAGCGGTTATTAAACCTATGAATGATTCTGACGTAGATGCTTTGGGGGTAAATGTGCTTGATAGCTTTTGTGTGGATCTGGCACCATCTCTTCCTGAGAATGAGGAAGATGAATATTCTACTTCCCCAAGTGAATCCATTATTGTTGAGTCCCAGGTGGAGGTGTCCACTAAGCTTGGTCGTGGGGACTGGGTAGAGGACCAAAATAGACCTAAACGCAAGTGGAATCGTAGGATTTATCCGGCGTCGGCCGTGCGTAGAAGTGCTAGGATCTAAACTACTAAAAAATTTCATGATGAAATATGAAAGGAATTTTTTGGAATAGCAGAGGTCTTAAGGACTTGGCTAAAAGAAGATTTTAGCGGATGCCTCTATTGAACAGAAATTGAATTTTATTGCCCTTTCAGAAACTGGAAGGGACAATTTCACCCCCCAATTCCTTAGTACTCTATCGAGAGGGGTGGACTTTGATTGGCATTGTTTACCTTCAAGAGGAAGATCCGATGGGATCTTACTTGGGGTGAATTGTGATTCATTGGAAGTTAGGAATGTCGTTATGGGAGACTTTGCGGTTAAGTTTCGGGTTCGGTCAAAGGCTGATGGGTTTAATTGGGCTTTGGTGGCGGTATATGGAGTCGCGCAACCAGAACTTAAACCAGACTTCTTGGAGGATTTAGAACGTATTTGTGGTAATGAGCAACTCCCCATCTTGGTTGGGGGTGATTTTAACATTATGCGGAGACGGGAGGAAAAAACTATTATAACTTTGACAGCAGATGGTCGTTCATGTTCAATACAATTATAGAAAGTCTAGATCTTCGAGAGATTAAGCTTTTTGGTAGGAAGTTCACTTGGGCCAATACATTACAGGTCCCGACCTTTGAGAAGCTGGACCGGGTCCTAGCGAGCGTCGAATGGGAACATAAGTCGCCCCTTGTGACGGTCCAAGCGCTCTCTCTCTCAATCTCCGATCACACCCCTTTGTTGGAGGACTCAGGAGAGGCAACGCATGTGGGGAACAAGAATACATTTTCTTTCGAATCAGCGTGGTTTGAAAGAGAAGGGTTTCTGGATCTAATAGCAGGAGAATGGGCTAAAGATTCAGGAGGGAGAACGAGTGTTGAGCGCTGGCAAAATAAGATCAGGTATTTGAGGCAATTCTTGCGGGGATGGGCTAAAAATGTTAGTGGGATATATAAGGTGGAGAAGGAAAGGCTCCTTTTGTTGATTCAATCCCTAGACTTAAAATTTGAGTCCTCCATATTAGATACTAGAGACTTGGAGACTAAAGTGGAGGCGGAGTTAAGATTCAAAGAACTGCTCCATGAAGAGGAATTAAAGTGGGCTTTGCGAGCTAAAGTTCGCAAAATCGTCCAAGGGGATGACAACACACAATTCTTCCACATGATTGCCAATGGCAATTGCCGAAAGAAGAGAATCTTTCAGCTTGAGCAAAATGAGGGAACGATTTTAGGGCAGGAGAACCTTAAAAAAATATATCACCAATTACTACACGCAGTTGTTTGGGCCTCCTGAGGACAATTTTGTTTCTTTGGATGAGTCGAGAGGGTTGAGGATGTCCCTCAGCTCGCAGTTGACGAGAATGACATTTTGACATCTCTGTTTTCGGAGAAAGAGGTGTTTGAAGCAATATCCCAAATGAAAAATAATAAAGCTCCAGTCCCTGATGGTTTCTCGGCGTAGTTCTATAAAAAATGCTGGCACATCATAAAGGGGGACTTGCTCCCGATGTTCCAGGATTTTTTTCTTGGGACAGTTGCAGTTGTTCCACTTGAATTTCGGCACTATCACCCTGCTTCCTAAGAAAATAGAGGCTGTGAGAATTGAGCAATTTAGTCCGATCTGTCTTATTAACGTTAGCTTTAAGATCTTTACCAAAGGTTGGACTGCTAGGCTTACAAAGATTGCGCATTCTATGGTGCAGCTGTCCCAAACTGCTTTCATGCCGGACAGGAACATCCTAGAAGGGGTTTTGGTTCTGCATGAAACGCTCCATGAAATCCACACGAAAAACCTAGATGGGTTGGTTTTCAAAGTGGATTTTGAGAAGGCGTACAACAAGGTAAGATGGCCATTTCTTCAGCAGGCTTTGCGTATGAAAGGATTCGATCAGGCCTGGAGAGACCAGGTAGACTCGATCACGCAAAAAGGGAGTGTTGGAATCAGGGTAAATGATGACATAGGTCATTATTTCCAGACGCACAAGGGTCTGCGACAAGGAGATCCGATGTCGCTGATTCTGTCCAACATTGTCTTTGACATGTTGACAATCCTAATTGGAAGGGCCAAGGAAGATGGTCAAGTAGGTGGGCTTGTCCCACATTTAGTTGACGGGGGACTGTCTATCCTACAGTACGTGATGATACTATCATCTTCATGGAGCATGATCTGGCTAAAGCGAGAAATATGAAGTTAGTTTTATGTTTGTTTGAACAACTATCAGGGTGAAGAAGTGAATTGTTCTGCTTTGGAAGAGCTAAAGAAGAACAACAAGCTTACAAAGAACTCTTCGGGTGCGAATTGGGATCTTTACCCTTCACGTATTTGGGTATACCAATCCACCATCGCAAGCTTTCTAACAAAGAGTGGAAGAGCATTGAAGAATGATTTGAGAAAAAACTGAGCTGCTGGAAGGGCAAGCTCATGTCATACGGAGGACTATTGATTTTGAATAATCCGGTTCTTCCGGCAGAGCGATGAGTTAAAGAGAAAGTATGCCTATGTTGTTATTGTCCTTTTTCCAAGTACCAGTTGGGGTACGAAAGAGGCTAGATTTCTATCGATCGCGATTCTTCTGGTAGATCGATGAGTTAAAGAGAAATTATAGACTTGCTAAATGGGATATCATGTGTAGGCCGAAAGACCAAGGGGGTCTAGGCATTGAAAATTTAGAGGTGAAGAACAGATGCCTTCTCAGCAAGTGGCTGTATAAGTTATCGTTAGAGATGGATGCCACTTGGGCACAGATTCTTCGTAATAAGTACCTACAGTCCAAAACCTTGTCCCAGGTGATAGTAAGACCGACTGATTCACCTTTTTGGAAGGGACTCATGCGAGTAAAAGCAGCCTTTTTCAATAGGACAACATTTGTAGTTGGCAATGGTACTTCCACAAGATTCTAGGAGGATATATGGCTAGGGGAGACGCCCCTTGCAATCCAATATCCTTCTCTATATAATATTGTTCAGCGAAGAGACGCTTACGTTGCAACAGTACTACAGTGGGGTACCGTTGGGAAGCTTGGCTCCATCTTGTGAGAAGATTGATGGAGGTCAAACTCTCCCAACAGCCAGATCAGTTGCGCTGGAAACTAGCTAAGAATGGCGAGTTTTCGGTTAAATCCATGTATTTGGATATTATCAACTCTAGCGTTATTCCTAATTCAAAGCATGTCCGGAAAGTTAAAGTGCCTTTAAAAATCAAAGTGTTTATGTGGTTTGTCCATAAATAGGTTATCTTAACTATTGGGTTCTAAAATATGTAGTTTTTGTGATAGTGATGAATCAATCAGACACCTCTTTCTCGATTGCCCTCTGGCAAAGATTTTGTGGAGGTCGGTCCACATAGCTTTTAATATTTCTCCTCCGAATTCCATCAACATGTTATTTGGGACGTGGTTAGATGGGATTGACGTAGTAACAGCGAGGCATATCCGTGTAGGGGTATGTGCTTTACTATGGGCAATTTGGAACTGCAGAAACGATTTGGTTTTTAACAGAACAACAAATATTCATTTCTTTCAGGTTATCTTCAAGGCCACTGCACTTATCCGTATGTGGTCGCTACTCACTCCGACGGAGGCCAGAGAGTATTTGGTTACTGGATCTATCTGATGGGAGACGGTAGCTCGGGATTTATTCAACCGGTTTGGATGGTGGTCATGTAATTGGATAGGCGTTTAGTTTCCTATCTGTTGTATTTGCCTGCCGGTTGTGGCTGTCCGGTTTGTTGCTTTAGTGCTCTGTGTTGAGCACAACCTTTTTTGTTTGAGACTACGACAATTTGTTGGATATTTTGCTTATTAATAATATGGCCGTATGCATCGTTCTGATGCAGAGGCCGGGGCAAACCCCCTTTTCGAAAAAAAATCTATATCTATTTGAAAGAATTTTAATTCAAAATTCAATTATAAATTTTGTTCAAAATTTTCTTGAAATTTCGTGGTAACCGTGGTAACCACGTTTTCCAGCCCCCCTCGGTATAAATGCCCGTTCGGTTACCAAAACTTGCTGTCTACAGAGATGGAGTGCTGGCGATCATTGGTTGGCCGTGGTTAACAATGTTATGTTAGCTGCCGGACGAGCGGATGGCCGTGGTGAGGTCTGGCAGTGGAGTGGAGACAGCAGGTGGTGCTCTAGCATGCTAGATCATCCCCTGATGTGGTCAGGATCAGGACCAGAGCTCGCGCACCTGTGAAGAAACAAGGACAAAAAGTTCTATGCCTCGCGTGCAATCCACGTCAAACTCAAGCTTTAACCAAGCCAAATCCGATCCCAGTTTCGTGAGCTTTCACAAGCGAAGACGAGCCAAGTCATGAGCCTGCTTAGCTAGGCTTGTTCGCACCCCTTGCAACAGCCTTTAGCCAGATATGCAGTGTTTTGCTTTCACTTTTCACAAGATCCGCTGGTGGAGGTAGCTACATTTTTCCCAATGCCTCCTATTCCGAGTGTACTCACCTCACGTGGATAATATATCTTGAATCCATATGACATAGGAGAAGAACAAAGGTGGATCTAGATCATATCGTGGTGCCTAAGGCACTATAGTTGCATGCATTCCAAGAGATGTTGTATCTTGGAGAATATATAGAGAGAGATCTGGGCTTGTAGGCATGTGCAGAGACCTATCTAAATAGCGTGCAGGTATGAACTTGAATGTCTTGGTTTGTACAACTCCCAACCACCCGTAGTCCATGATACAATTCGTTTGTTTACGAGAACTCGGATGCCCTCGCACTAGTTTATTAAGACGCACCTATCGCACGTCCTAGCGTCGAACGTCGGATACATTACAAAACAAAAACCGTGTGCCTGAAAATAAAACGAGTGTGATGTCTCACCCATCGCATATAATTTATAAAAGAGAGCCGTGTGCGATAGAGAGTATGTAATTCATTGTCCAACGCATATGTGATAACTTGTAGTAATGCACACAGTTGTTTTGCTACAATCATGTGCGCAACATGACAAACGAGTGAGATAAAAAAATGAATCGCATGTTTTGATGGGGCGCATTGTACATGTAATGTTATATGCTCAACGTCTGTGAAGTTTTGCACACGTGGTTGTGTGGGGAGAATTTTGTGCACTACTGGGAGTGAATTGCAAAAACCATCGACATTGAAGGCTATGGTTGCAGAAACCACAATTCTATGAATTTCTGCCAAAATGCACTATTTTTTTTGCAAATAATACTACTATTCCGTTTTCTCATTTTAATCATGTTTATGATAGGAGGGACCTGCTGGATAATGTGACATGGCACGGCATGACATATCACAAATAGATAGAATTGCATGGACTAAAGTGTAAAGGGGTCTCAGAGGATGTGGTCATATTTTAAGGGGAAAAAATATGAGGGAATCGTGTGAGAGTACAAGCAGCAGTAGTGACCTCTGTAGCCAGGGCGCTAGAGATCACCAGTGTGCGGGCCAACAAGGCCGTGGGGGTAGCCGGAACCGGCGCCGTCGGTCGCCACAGAGCCACCCACCGCCATTGCCGTGCAACACCCTGGCTCTACCGTCGTACTCCAGAAGTGCTCATCGGGCCGGAGGAGGAGCTCGTGCCTCCGCGCTGCCCCGTTCGTTGACTGGATCCAGGAGCTGGCACCGTCAGTCGCCGTAGAGCCACCCACCGCCATCTCATTGCACCATGGCTCCAGCGCTGCACTTCAGCCGTGCCATCGAGGCTAGAGGAGGAGCTCGTGCTGCTGTGCTGCCCTGTTCGTTGACTACATCCAGGAACCGGCGCCGCCAACCAATCCCCCTTTGTGCCCAAACCCGCCGCTCCCCGGCCTCCTCAAGTCGACCATCACTGGTTCCGGCAGGCAGTCGAGGCACACGTTGACGGTCCGACAAGTGATATCGACCACTGTCTCGCCACCCCCAACTAGTGAACCCGAGCCGTCCTGCCCATCCCCGACCACAGCGGACCTCCCATACGGCCCGCCGCCAGAGCATGTAGTAGCTGTGCCGGCCCGCGGGCGTCCACCACCGGACCGATTGAAGATGAAGGTCACGAATGTAATTGGCTTTTTTACTTGCCACGTCACCCTATCCAGTGGGACCCACCTGTCATAATCGTGCTCGATATGGCATAAGCCACTGACTAGTGTTATTTGCAAAAAATTCGGATCAAAATTACGGCTTATTAGCACTTCGTAGAATTATGGTTTCTACAACCCTAGCCTTCAATGTCGATGATTTTTGCAATTCACTCGCACTACCGGCCATGATTGAATTAAATGAATTGTGTGTGATGATCGAAAGAATCGCACAGATTTCTTATAAGTACATCATGCTGGTAGTTTGGCACATGGCTTTTTGTGAAAAAATGTGTGTGATATTCGAAGTGTAGAATAACCATGTTTACACGTGTCACCGCGTGGTCTTCCCCGTGTCGGTGCCCTCGT
>NC_057807.1:550407082-550425250 GCF_018294505.1 Triticum aestivum
CAACCTCTCACGCCCCTCCCCACTCCCTCCATCCCGATGGTTGACGCACTCAAGGAGTACTTTCATGTTATCGACCAGGATTGGGAGGAGTACACGATCATTCATGCGCTCGACGAGTCCCTCAGTAGGGCCACCGAGTACGCCCGCCATTGGGCCACCGAGGACGCCTACGCTGGGATGTCAGAGACAGCCGTGGACTCCCAATGTGATCTCCACGTAGAGGGGTCAGCCGGCCTTCCACCCTTGTGTCCACCAGTGGCCTGGATCTCCGATGCGTCGCTGCCATTGCAGATTGTCATTACATAAATCAATGGAACATATTCTATACACCTTGCTTTGCTTCTCAGTTGCATTTTACTATCTTAAATTAACGTCATGTTGTAAGCTATATCATGTCATAGGTTACCGTCATACTATTAGATAGACCCTGGAAAAAAATCATACTATCAGATAACTCACTAAGAACTTCTATCTAATCGTTCTCTTAACTTCTCACCCATCTGGATTTTGGAATTAATGGCACAACGGGTTGTAAGGTACACAGTAGTAGGGCGATAATATGGTGGCGATCTCACTCACAGATACCAGATCAGGTGGCAGTTATACAAGTTTGGTAACATCTAGGGTTCGAATGGAGAGGAAGAACAGAAGGGGATCGAGAGTTGGTAGCCGCCGGGTGCCGTTCGCCTGATCCACTAGATACGCTAGCCTGCCTTGGTCGCCGGCTTAAGTACTCCTTCGCTCTTGGGAAGTGGGTTCCTCCATTCTGGGCAGATGTAGCGTGGGTTGGCCTTGGGTACACGCCTGGGCCTCTCGGTCGGGCTGGCAGGTGGGTCCTGCCAGTCAGGGGCGCTAACACCGCCTTCTTCTTCGGAAGAGGCTTGTCCCCAAGCCTCTGATGCGGAAACCGGGCTTGGAGTGCTTCTCTGTCTTCCCAGGTGGTGCCTATCGTCGGAGTGGACCATTGGACTTGAACCTGCTCCTTCATAGCATCGTTCTTCTTGCGCCATCTTGACTGCAGGAAAGCCACCGGTACCGCGAGTTCCTCTTCTTGTGATGGCAGAGTCGTGGACGCCGTTGTTCCCGGAAGGAGAGCTTGCCGGAGCTGGGAAACGTGGAAGAATGGGTGCACCGTAGCTTGCGGAGGTAACTTGAGCTCTAATGTAACGTCGTTTATCTTTGTGATGATCGGGAAAGGCCCGTAGAACTTGTATGACAGCTTGTGATTCGCCTTGGAGCCACCTATGTTTGGATGTATGGATGAACCTTGAGGAAGACTTGATCACCCACTTGGAACTGTCGGAATGAGCGCTTCTTGTCGGCTTGGTCTTTCATCAGTTGGCGTGCTCTATGTAGTTGCTGTTGAATGACCCCTTGCATGACTGCTCGCTCCTCGAGCCATTCTTGCAGAGCTGGCACCGTGCAGGATGTTGTCGCTATGATCCCCTAGTGCCTTGGTTCCCGTCCAAACATGGACTTGAAAGGAGTCATGCCGATTGCCGAGTGGTGCGAGGTGTTGTACCAGAACTGCGCCAGTGGTATCCAGAAGCTCCAGCATTTGGGAAACGTCTGGACGAAACATCGCAAGTATGTCTCGATGCACTGATTCACCCTCTCAGTTTGGCCGTATGTCTGCGGGTGATTTGTCGTGCTCAAGCGTAGCTCCGTACCTGCATATTTGAACAACTCTTGCCAAAAATGGCTGGTGAAAACTGGATCACGCTCGAAAATAATGGCACCAGGGAACCCGCGCAGTTTGTAGAGCTGCTGCATGTAAAGCAAAGCCACCTTTGCTACGCTGTAAGGGTGCGCCAGGGGCAGAAAATGAGAAAACCTGGTGCGTTTATCCACTACCACCAGGAGGCAATTGAACTGTCCTGATTGTGGTAAGCCATCCACAGAGTCCATCGTGATCAGGTCCCATGACTCGTGAGGTATAGGAAGTGGCATAAGCAGGCCTGTAGATGCGCTACAGTCAAGTTTTGCTTGCTGACAAACCTCGCAGCAGCGCACATACTGTAAGACATGAGCTTTCATCTTCGGCCAAGCGAATAGCCTTCTGATGCGGCGGTAGGTCACCGGAAAGCCTGAGTGCCCCCCCATGGCACTATCGTGGAAGGCTGAAATGATGTGTTGTTGCATCTCTGTCGATCCTCCGAGCCATATTATATCTCGAAAATGTAGGATTCCTTGCTTCAAAGTGAACCGGACCTTAGGATCCTCGCGGATCGCGAGCTGCTCGAGGAGGCGCTGTGCTTGAGGATTGATGTTATAGCTAGTGATGATGTCCTCAAGCCAGGCAGGCTGACAGGAGCTGACTGTGTGCAGGATCTCAGAGGTGTGGGCCCTTGACAGTGCATCGGCTGCAGTGTTGTCGCTCCTCTTCTTGTAATGAATTGAGAACCGCAGCCCCAAGAGTTTGGTAAAAGCCTTCTTCTGCCATGGGGTCGTGAGGCACTGCTCGTTAAGATGAACCAGGATGCGTTGATCCGTTGAGATGATGAATTCATCATCCTGGAGATATGGTCGCCACTGGTCAACTGCAACAATTATTGGCAGGTACTCCTTTTCATAGGTTGAGAGGCCCTGGTACCGTGGGTTAAGTGCTTTGCTCATATATGCAATCGGATGACCACCTTGCTGAAGGATTGCTCCAATCCCTTTGTCGCTGGCGTCTGTCTCGACAATGAAGGTCTTGGAAAAGTCCGGTAGGGCAAGCACCGGTGCTTCGATCAACTGTTGCTTGAGGACCTTGAATGCTATCTCTGTTGTCGTGGTCCATACGATGGGAACAACTTTCTTGAGAAGGTTAAACAATGGTCGAGCTATGATTCCGAAATCCTTGACAAACCGGCGGTAGTAACCTGCCATTCCCAGGAAACTACGGACCTCCTTGACGCTGGTTGGTGCTGACCATTGTGCCACATCTTTGATCTTTGTTGGTTCTGTAGCGACACCTTGCTCATTGATGACATGTCCCAAGTAGGAGAGTTTCTGCTGCCCGAACGCGCACTTGGAGAACTTGGCCTTCCACTTATCCCTGTGCAACAACATTAGCACTCGCCTCAAATCATGTGTGTGGTCCTTGAGTGTCTTGCTGAATACCTGTATGTCATCGAAGAAGACCAGAACGCACACACGCAGGAGGGGGTGGAACCTGGTGTTCATGGCCCCCAGAAATGTTGGTGGGCCACCTGTCAAACCGAAGGATACCACTCTGAATTCATAGTGTCTGGAGTGTGTCTGAAATGCCGTCTTGAATTCTTCCCCTTCAACAAGACGGATCTGGTGATAGCTGGCGCGTAGGTCGAGCTTGGAGAACCACGCCGCACCGTGCAGCTCATCCAGGAGCTCCTCAATCACCGGCACTGGGTACTCGCTGACACATGTGATCGCATTCAGCTGGTAGTAGTCAATCACTACAAGAAATATGTCAACTTGTGACCTTGACTATTGGTCACTGAAAGGCCACTGTTTTTCATTTGCGACCTTTTTGTGACCAAAAACAGAAGGTCAAAAGCTGGCGGCCGTAAACTGACATTCACGACCTTCTCTATGAGAAGGTCGTCGACGTTTATGACCAAAATACGTCTATTGTGTCGTTTTGGTCACTAGCAACCTCCCCATGCCACGTAGGCATCCAGCGTGGCAATCTGATGTGGCACAAGATTCAGCCCGGTCCAATTCGATTTTCTACATGGGCCTAGCCCATTTAGTATTTTTTTTCATGTTAATTCTGGTCGACTTCATGGGCCACGCCCTACAATTCGGACTTCTAATTTTCTGGGCCATGGCCCTTTTGCAAATCATTTCATTAGGCCTTTTTGTTCAGGTTTTCCAGAAATGCACAATGTTCCAGTCCACTATTATTTGGGCTGTAGCCTTTTTAGAGCCCATATATTATTTGGTCCAATAGAACATTTGGTCTTTTTATTCACTGATTTCCAGTTTACACATTTGAACAACAAACACTAAATAATTCTCTCAATTAAATGATTAAATTCAAAAATCATTCATCCAAATACACACGACAGCACATACAACTCTGCACGTCCAACATCATCTGAAACAAGCAAAAACAGATACACAAGCACATGCAAGTGTGCTTACAAGAAAAAACAGATACACAAGCACCAAAACATGATGCAACATCAACTAAAGATGTGGTGCGCATCTCCAGCCTGTTCTGATCTTCCATCATAGCAGCAGCAACCTAAACGACATTATGTCACCAAAAAGAAACATTATTAAATGTTTAGAAACAAGGCCATCAACATGAGGCGGTAATCCAACTTAACACTTTGTGAGGAGTGGCGCCACCAGCAGAATGCCGAACACCCAAGGTGCTCTAGCCTAGGGGCGACATGTGGGAGCTAGAGATGCCAATGGAGTACCTGGTCAGCCTCTGGTACCTGGCCACAGTTCACAAACTTGGTGTGAGCATTTGTTATGACATTAACATGCAACACAAGCAAAGATGGCATGACTGAACCTTGCATAGTAAAAACTTGCAAGTAAATAAGAACAATGCTGAGAAGATAAAACATGCACATTTCAGCCTAGTTAAAACTGGAAATTACAGTATGTACAATTCTCATTCATGGGTAGATGCAATGCAAGATGAACTCATTACATAAGGGTGAAATTTCCACCAGAGAGCAACAGTAAAGTCAATATGCGTGCAGATATCACCATCGATCTACTAACCATGCAAAGTTCTAAGGGTTAAGATATGATTTCACATCAAAAAGCTAAAGAAGATGGTCCAACTGACAACAGGTACACATCAATGGGCATGCAGGCTCACTCGTGCCTTCTCGGAAGGTTGTGATAATAAACATGAAAATCCAAACTTAAGTTAATTATGAAAAGGTCGAATGGATCCAAATAAACATGCAATTCACATAACTACATAAAACAGTACCGAACAGTATGAATGCAGATATCATCACTGACCAGCATTTAGTCATGCAAAGTGTTGCTGATCTAGATATGGTTTCACATAAGAAATATTCATAAATCAGTTGAACAGAATTGACTACAAAAGAAATTAGAATTAAACAGAATTATCATGCTTGTCTACTTTCAGGAAAGTTAATACATATTTCCATGCTTGTCTATCAAATAAATTGTATCAACTTAACACTTAGTCAGGCATAAGTGTTTCACATAAAAAACATACAGAAGTGCAAACTCGAAATTGTATCAACTGAACACTTAGTCATGCAGAGATACAAGTACTACAGGTTTCTCTAAGGCGTAGAATCGACCTAGCGTGTCACAAGAGACATATTACTACATTTTGTTGGTGAGGCAAGGAAACAAACAGCACTATGTACCGCATCTAGAGAATTATGCCCAGTTCACTTCATTTTGAGTTACTAAACTCGATAAAAAAACTGTCACCGGCAGTAAGACACCACTACTACAAGTACTATTGTAGTAGTTGAGGAAGAAGATTATAGTACAGTACTACTACACACGTGTACTAACTAGTAAGTAAGAGGATACACACAAGTAACTAGGTGTAGTAGTAGTAGAAGGGACCTAGATAGTACCCAAGACACATACTGGTAGTAAATTGTTGTTATGGGTGAGACAAGAGAGCAGGTGGTACTCTGTGGTGCTGGTAGGAAGGGAATTATGGCCACTCGGAATAAATTAACAGTAAGTACTCCATGGAGTGTCACCAGCAGCAAGATAGCACTACTCTTCTAGTACTCCAGCAAGAAGAATAAAGTATATAATACATAGGCAAGGAAGACTTGGTGCTAATAGAATACATGAGCAGGGAGTAGCACTATAATTAACAAAGAAATGAACAACATATAAAATACTCCTACTAGTGTAGTAGTTAAGATGATGAGACAAAGGACATCAGCATGTAGAGTTCCTGATGCACTGGTGTGGCCCAACTCGGCTGCACCACACCGAGGCACTATTGTTCCATCGAGCTCGACCATGTGCAGGGCTTCATCGTCGCCGTGGAGGTCCCAGTGGTCGTCCTGGTTATGGAGTGTGAGCCTTATTATTTCATTTCAGAGAAAGCATTAAACACAAATGGCATGTATATGGATCATTGTGGAGAAGCAAACTTCGCTAATAAATATGAACAAGGCCTACTATAGCATAGCAGGTAAGGAGTTAGATTAACTCAAGTATTTGTGACTAATATACCTATTATTTCATTTCAGAGAAAGCCTGAAACACAAATGGCATGCATATAGATCCCAAGGACAAGGAAACTTAGCTAATAAATATGAACAGAGTCTACTATAGCATAGCAGGCAAAGTATTGGTGACTAATAGATCTATATTAAGAGTAAATAGAACTAGCTTGGAAAACAACTCTATAGTACTAATATTGATGCATTCAAGTTACTACCATTCAAGTGTGCATACATACCATAATGTTCCAAGTATGCATACACATCAGTGACTACGCAATAATCGATTAAGATGCTGACACGGGGTAAGGCACACCATGTATTCATAATGACAACATGTCAAAATATTTCTTGTGGTCAGGATTGGTAATGTAGTCTTCGCAGGATAATATCTGACTTACCCTTTGCGGAAGTAGTTTGTAGTACTCGCGGTAGAAGCGCTGCATGTCACACGCGTCGCTCTGGTGCACCCTCCCCTTGAGGGTGGGGTCATTCTTCTGCACAAACAGCGAGCTCAAGGAGTCAATTAGAAGCTCGCATTCCTTGTCCCCAGCCAGAGGTGATAAATTGGGGAACATGGATGAATGAAGATGATGAATAGGAGGTGAGTGGTGGTAAAAATTACCCTCTCAAGCCTTTGCAGTAGGGCGGTCTTGAACTGGTGCACTCCACGGCAGCTGGAGGTGGGGTCGAGGTGGTGGGCCTTCTCGAAGGCGTAGAAGCGGCCTGAGCGGAAGCGGAAGCGCAATGAGCACACCATGCTTGTGTTCATGGCGAGAAAATGCAACTGACGATTCGGCCTAAGTGAAGAAGTAGATCGGGGATGGGCTGGTGTTCTACTTACAGAGGTAGGCGACGCACGGATTGCCGGCCTCGACCTCGTTGTCGACCTAGAGGATGGGCGCGATCTCGACGAGCGAGGAGGGCACCACCTCGCTGTCAAAGATGGACTCCCCCATGTTGCCGACCGTCTGCGTGCGCAGCAGCCGCCTCCCCGCGGACGACACCCCCGTCGGCGACGGCCCCCCTGGCGACGCGCCCGAGGAGAAGTCCGCCCTCCTCCCCCGATGCCGCCATCGCGCCCTTCCCCTCCCCTTCTTGCCCCCTCAAATCCCTGTGCTACAAAACCCCAAATCCGAAAGGGCGTCAGTAAATTGGCGGCGGAGAGAGTGCGCGACGGAGGAGCCTGGCGAGAGGGAACCGCTTGCTTACCTCTAAACCCTAGGTCCGACCGGCGGCGAGGCGGAGGTGCGGGAGTAGCGGTGAGCTGGACTGATTCCACACCACATACATATATGTCACTCGAATGGATCTGAGATGTACGAAGAGGGGAGAAGGAGAGGGTAGGGGCGCCGGTTGTGGAGTAGAGGGCGGCGGGGGTGGTGACGGCGGCGGGTCGTCGATGGTGGTGGTGGGGGCGGCGGCAGATCGAGATCGGGGAGGGGGCGGCGGTGAGGAGATGGGGACGAGGGAGGAAGGGGGCGACGGGGGGAGGGGTCGATCTGAGATAGGGTTTGGGCTGCGGGTGGGGGTATCTCCTTTTATTTTCTTTTTTTACTTTTTATGTAGATGGATGGATGGATGGATGTGGGATGGAGAGATGGATGGATGGATGGATGGATGGACGCCATGTTATCGATCCGTGGACAGAGTTATGATTGGTTCAGAAAATCGGTGATGTAAAATAGTTTTCAAATACTAAAAATAGAGGGATTTTATGAAGTAGCTATCAAAAATATTTTGCAAAAGGGCACCACACAATCTTTCACTGGAGTTAGACCACATTTTATGGATTAGGACCAATTTGTATGCATTTTTCATATTTCTAGCTATTTTTAATCATTTTTGAGTGCCCCAAATGAGGTTTTTTGTGAAGGACCTACCAAATAATTATTGCAAAATTGGACCAAATCATTTTTCTAAAACACTAGGCCATATTTAATGCACAATTGACCAAATGGTTGGGTGTAAAAAGTTTTGATCCACCTCTGGTGAAAAAGACAAATTCCCGCCGATTCAGCTGGAAGTGGGTCATATTTGAACTGCAGCAGCCTCATAGTTTGCTCTTTATTTTTTCCAAAAATCATTTATAGGTACATAAGTACCAATTTAATCATAGAAACATCAAAAGTTTTCCAAGATTCAACCACTAGCTAGGAACGGTCATTCCCGTCATTTTGACCGCATTTTCAAACGGGCATAAAAAAATCAAAAAAATCAAAAAATTGGAAAACCTTCGCATTGTGTCATTATATGTGACCAAGTTACCAGCAAAAATTATAAAATTGTAATATGGTGATTATTTTTAAAAAGTGTTCTCGCAAACGAGCTATCAAGCGTGAAGATGCATGACTTTCAATCCAAATGCTCAATCTTATGGCCACATTCATGGCATAGTTTGTTCAAATGATCTCATATTGTGCACAAGGGTGCATATTGGAATGACAAACAATGTTGCCTAAGGGAGTTTTCATTTTATTTACACGGAAAAATCATTTTCTATTTTCCGAGTGCCCGAAATGAGTTTTTTTTTGTGAAGGACCTACCATATATTTGTTGCAAAATTGGACCTAATCAATTTTATAAAATACTAGGCCATATTTAATGCACAATTGACCAAATGGTTGGGTGTAAAAAGTTTTGATCCACCTCTGGTGAAAACGACAAATTCCCGCCGATTCAGTTGGAAGCGGGTCAAATTTGAACAGAAGCTGCCTCATAGTTTGCTATTTATTTTTTCTAAAAATCATTTCTAGGTACATAATTATCTATTTAATCATAGAAACACCAAATAAATCCCAAGATTCAACCACTAGATAGGAACGGTCAAGCCCCCCGTTTTGACCGCATTTTGAAATGGGCACAAAAAATTCAAAAAAAATCAAAAAATTGGGAAACCTTCGCATTGTGTCATTATAGGTGGCCAAGTTCCCAGGAAAAATAACAAACTTGTAATACGACAATTATTTTAAAAAATTGTTCTAAAAAATGAGCTATCACGTGTGGAGATCAATGGCTTTCAAGCCAAATGATCAATGTTATGGCCACAATCGTGGCATAGTTTGTTCAAACTATCTAATATTGTTCAAAAGGGTGCATATTGGAATGGCAATCAATGTTGCCTAAGGAAGTTTTCATTTTCTTTGCAAGACCATATATTTGTTGCAAAATTGGACCTAATCAATTTTATGAAATACTAGGCCATATTTAATGCACAATTGACCAAATGGTTGGGTGTAAAAAGTTTTGATCCACCTCTGGTGAAAAAGACAAATTCCCGCCGATTCAGTTGGAAGCGGGTCAAATTTGAACTGAAGCTGCCTCATAGTTTGCTATTTATTTTTTCCAAAAATCATTTCTAGGTACATAAGTATTTATTTAATCAGAGAAACACGAAAAAATTCCAAGATTCAATCACTAGATAGGAACGTTCAAGCCCGCCGTTTTGACCACATTTTGAAACGGGCATAAAAAAATCAAAAAATTGGAAAACCTTTGCATTGTGTCATTATATGTGACCAAGTTTCCAGGAAAAATAATAAACTTGTAATATGGTAATTATTTTAAAAAAGTGTTCTCAGAACCGAGCTATGAAGTGTAAAGATTCATGGCTTTCAAGCCAAATGATCAATCTTATGGCCACATTCATGGCATAGTTTGTTCAAATGATCTAATATTGGGCACAAGGCTGCATCTTGGTATTCCATTTTTTTCTTTGGACGAAAAATTCATTTTCCATTTTTTCGAGGGCCCAAAATGAGTTTTTTTGTGAAGGATCTACCATATATTTGTTGCAAAATTGGACCTAATAAATTTTATTAAGTACTAGGCCATATTTAATGCACAATTGACAAAATGGTTGGGTGTCAAAAGTTTTGATCCACCTCTGGTGATAAAGACAAATTCCCGCTGATTCAGTTGGAAGCGGGTCAAATTTGAACTGCACGTGCCTCATAGTTTGCTATTTATTTTTTCCAAAAATCATTTCTAGGTAAATAAGTATCTATTTAATCAGAAATACATGGTTTGATGGCGAGAAATCGAGGTTTGGACGGTGGCTGAGGGCCCCAACTCTAGAGCGCATAAGCTCGCATGCCCGCCGCGTGGTCACCGCGTGACCGTGGCGTTGCCTTGCGTTCTGGAGGCCTAGGCATGTCTAGTGGGTTGTTCACTCCCGAGGTAGATGCTAGGAAGAAAATTATAACATAAGATTCTCACGAGGAGACCGATCGATGCTCAAACATGAATAAGCAGCCAAGTGTTTGATTTGCGGTACGGGAAATGGACATGGCTAATGGGCGTGAGTTTTGGCTGAGGATGATTAGTTACTAAGAAGACCGTCTTCACAAATTTTTAGGGAAATCAAGAATATATAAATAACACTTCCTTCACCAAGTGCTGCTCTGAACAGGATAGGAAAATGAATATTGTTGAGTTATTTTTGAACTAGGCAAGGAAGGTTTTTGAAATATTTGATGAAGATATGATCCAAACAATTTATGAGAATTTTTTGGGAATTTTTGGAATAACAGAAATATAGGTTGCTTCACAACCTAGGGCAAAAATTGACACATGGACATGACACATATGCAAAACTGATGAGATGGCGCCTAGTCATCACAACCCACCACAATCTACAAGGCTATGACCATCTATATAGGTCGTTAACAACTAGAAATAAGGCAGCGGACCTGCACTGTTTGCTTTGTGACCATCTCGTGTAAGGAAATTACGACCTTTCTAACCAAAATGGTCACAATGGTTTAGGGTTTGGAGCCCCCCGAATAGTTTTTGACCAATTGGTCTCAAATGGTCATAGATCTATGACCAATTCTTCCAGGGTCACTGACAGAAGGTCACTAGTTGACATATTTCTTGTAGTGAATGCAAAGCCGCCATGTTCCATCTTTCTTCTTGACGAGAATGGCTGGAGAAGAGAATAGGATGTTGTTGCGTTGGATGATGCCCGTGCGGAGTAGCTCAGCTACTTGTCTTTCAATCTCGTCTTTGTGGTCTGGCTTGTGATGATAGGGTCTGGTGCTAAAAGGTTGAGCTCCTGGGATGAGGGTAATGCGATGATCACACTCGCGTCATGGAGGCAGATCCACCGGCTCCTTGAAAACATCTTCAAATTCATCCAAAATTTGCTATATGCAGGCTGGTGGTGGCGAATTGGTGTCCTCTTCGGGTGCAATCTCATATGGGTGATAGCACCCTTGCTGCAAAGATTCTGAAGTTGCAGTGCATTGATGACGACGCAGGTGGACGAAGAGTTGTCGTGGCCGCGGAGGGTGATGACCCCTCCCGGCACTGGAATCTGGATGAGTTTGGCACGCCAATCGACCGTCATCGGGCTGTGCTCCTCGAGCCAGTCCATGCCCAAAATGACATCGTAGACGCCAAGGTTGAGCACCTTTAGGTCGGTGCTAAATTGGTGCCCTTGAGAGCACCACGTGCAGTTGGGTACACTTGCAGAACAACTAAGTTCCCCTCCATCAGCCACATGCACCTTGTACGTCTTCGGTAAGGGCTGAATGCCTAATAGACCCTCTGAAAAAGTTTTGTTGATGAATGAAGTTGTGCTGCCGGAGTCAACGAGCATCAACACTTCGCGGCCCTGAATCCATGCACGAAGCTGAAAGGCTTTGAATGACACCCCTCCTGTCACGGTTGATCGCGAGATCTCCATGACAACATCTTGCTGTTGTTATTCCGCTGGCATGCCCTGTTGATCCGTTGCTGCGTTGATCCCGAACAGCTCAAGCAGCTCCTCGACAACATGAAGCTGGACTGACGTGGGGCACGCGTGGTCATGGCCTTAGCGCTCACCACACTTGAAACAGAGCCCTCATGCTCTTCTGTAGTCGCGCAAAGTCTTGATTTTCGTGGCTTCGGCTCGAGCAGCATCAGTACCATGCCGATCGGTCGCCCCAGCTTGTGGTGGTGAGGCGAACCGGTGGTGGTGGGAGTGTCAGTGCCGCCTGAGGGCGTGTGTTCAGCTCTGGAGGGCGCTGCTGACAATGGAATGGCCGCGACGACTCCACGTCGGCTCGGCTCGCCACCTCCTCCAGGAGCAGAGCCAGGGCGCAAGCCGTGTCCAGGTCTGGTGGTCATTGCACTATGACCACCGTGCGTATGTCCGGCCTCAGTACTTCCACAAAGCGAGTAAGGAAATAGAAGGGGTGAATTGAATCTGAATATGAACTCAAATGATTTGTAATAAGCTCAAACTTCTCAATAAAATCAGCTACTGATGAGGTTTGCTTAATGGTGTAGAACTGACGGATCAGCATCTGGTGTCGATCTCGCCAAAATCTAGTGCATAGCAATGTGGCAAATGATTCCCAAGTAAATGAACCCAGTTTTTTCTAAATGGACTGGAGCCAGATGGCTGCTTGGCCTGAAAAATCCAGTGCCTCCATTGGAACCCTAAAGGATTCGTGGATCCCAAACATGTTAAAGTATTGCTCACACATGGTTTTCCAGAGATTTGGGTTCTCTCCCGAGAACTGAGTAAAAGAGATAGATGGATGCGCTTGTCCCAGCCCCGCTACCATCTGGCTAGCATGTGCAAAAGGCGATGGAAGAGAACTTGGGGACGAGATATCGAGCTGACCATTGGACGGGTGTGGCGGCGGCGTCTTGAACGACACTGCCGTCGACCCCCGTTGAAGATGGAACTCGCCGTGGTCATTAGACCCACAGGGTGCTTCCGCCATGCCTTCAGCGACACGTTTGGTGCCGTTGGCGCGGGCGGTGGCGCCGTTGGTGGAGCCCGGGCGTTCCTGCTGGAGCGCGGCCACCGCTTCGCCCAGATCGGCGGCGCGCTTCTCCGGATCGGGCCGCCACACCGCTTGATCGTCGAGGCGGGATGTGACCGCCGTCAAGGCTGTCGTGTTGGCCTCCATCATGGCCGAGAGCTTGTCGAGATAGGACTTGACCGCCAGATCCATGTGTTCGAGTTGGAGACGCGCTTGACGGAGGCGACGTGTCTCGATGAATTGCGCCAGAGCGCGCGGCGGAGGGGCGGTGAAGGCGACTGATACAAAGTGTAAGGTACACAGTAGTAGGGCGATAATATGGTGGTGATCTCACTCACAGATACCAGATCAGGTGGCAGTTATACAAGTTTGGTAGCATCTAGGGTTCGAATGGAGAGGAAGAATAGAAGGGGATTGAGAGTTGGTAGCCGTCGGGTGCCGTTCGCCTGATCCACTGGATACCCTAGCCTGCCTTGGTCGCTGGCTTAAGTACTCCTTCGCTCTTGGGCTGTGGGTTCCTCCATTCTGGGCCGGTGTAGCGTGGGTTGGCCTTGGGTACACGCGTGGGCCTCTCCGTCGGGCTGCCAGGTGGGTCCTGCCAGTCAGGGGCGCTAACACGGGTCATCTACTCCCTCCGTTCCTAAATGTAAGTCTTTTTAGAGATTTCACTACAAACTACATACGGATGTATATGGACATATTTTAGAGTGTAGATTCACTCATTTTGATCCGTATCTAGTCCATAGTGAAATCTCTAAAAAGACTTATACTCCCTCCGTTCCTAAATATAAGGTGTATTAGTTTTTCAAAAAGTCAACTATTGTCTATGGTTGACCAACTTTATAGCAAAATATATAAAGATTTATAATACTAAATATATAAAATGTAAAAATATAGTTTATGATGAACCTAATGATAATGATTTGCTATTCTAGATACTGATATTTTTGTCTATAAACTTGGTCAAACTTAGAGAAGTTTGACTTTTTGGAAAAATAATACACCTTATATTGAGGAACGGAGGGAGTATTTAGGAACAGAGGGAGTAGTATAGAAAGAGCTAACCATGTAATGGCCATGTGCTAGCTAAAAATTATAAAGCTTGCACGTAGACACATGAATGTTCAAACTTGTGGAGCTCTCAAGCACCTCCAGCCAATAATACAATTGGTTCGTTTACAACCACCTTACAGAAAAGGATGCAACACACGTATTTCAGAATGCCTCCTTAGAACCGTGCGACAAGCATGGTAGAGGCATCTGAAAACTGGTATAAACAACAGATTATGATAAGAGCAAGTAGGACCCTTGGAGCTAAACCTCTATCTCTACAACACCATTTTTAGTCTTCTTTAACTCCATATTTGAGAAAATGAATGTAAGTGCTCTCTAGAGTTTAAGATGAAATGGAAGTCGAATAACTTAAAGCATGTTGATTAATACTAGTGAACCTATGGTTATCATAGCCGAAGATGAAGTCATTGCTTCTTCTTGTAACTAAAAGAAGACGACCAAAGTCTTGATTAACAAAAAACTCAAACTGCTTCTAGAGATGCACCGAGAAATGCAAGGATGTCACAACATGAATCTGGAATTTAATTATGGATGGAGAATACTCATTACAGTGATGTTATCTCTTACTATGCTTGATGACAATGCAAGCTCCAGACTGACAAAATAAACTCAGAGAAAATAATCCTATTTGGGGACTCAGTTTGTTGTTGGCAGATCAACATTCAATCATCGTGATTCTGCATTCATCTTGTCATTTTCTGTCAGATAAAGAAAGGGGATTTTACTTGCAGGCTCATGTTTGATAGGTTATTACTAAAGCATATTTCTAGAAGTACATAGACATGACGTTC
Source organism: Triticum aestivum (assembly GCF_018294505.1). Lineage (NCBI taxonomy): Eukaryota > Viridiplantae > Streptophyta > Magnoliopsida > Poales > Poaceae > Triticum > Triticum aestivum. The sequence continues at coordinate 550,421,876 of NC_057807.1, forward strand.
TTTTAGAAAAGGAGAAAAAATCTCAGCACCAGCAAGTGCAAGTGCAAAAAACAAACTCCAAGTGTGCAACTTCTGTGGCGAGAGGGCTTATACTAGTGCACCACTTCTAGGAGGAGGCATTTTGGCTCCGGGGAGCATTTGGTCCCGGATAAACGGTAACTAAGAAATATTAGTGAAATATTATCGAATAATTCTGTTTTTTTTGTGGATTTTCATGTTAGTGTTGCAAGCATTCTTGACAATTATCATGCGAAAGAGAGCAGTAGTATTTGGTCGGTGACAAAAACATATTTCAGGTGACATTTTGAGGTACATTTGGTGTTCGATTTGTTTTTTGTTTTTCTTTTGCAGAGGCCAATGTGTTTAACCTTTCTGCCTATAACCTTGGAGGTAGCATTTGGATGAGACTATGCATCCGTAAAAAAAATGATGGGATTATCTTGACATTTTATAAAGCATTTTCGTGCGCACTGCTACCTCTCGAGTATGCATTGGTTTTCTCTTGAAGAGGAAAGGGTGATGCAGCAAAGTAGCGTAAGTATTTTTCTCAGTTTTTGAGAAACCAAGGTATCAATCCAGTAGGAGGCTACACTCAAATGCCTCGTACCTACACAAACAAATAAGAACCTTGCAACCAACAAGATAAAGGGGTTGTCAATCCCTTCCCGGCCACTTGGAAAAGTGAGATCTGATAGAGATAATAAAATAAACAATTTTGGTATTTTTATGATATATATTGAAAAGTAAAGATTGCAAAATAAAGTAGATCAGAAACTTATATGATGGAAAATAGACCTGGGGGCCATAGGTTTCACTAGTGGCTTCTCTCAAGATAGCATAAGTATGACGATGGGTGAACAAATTACCGTTGAGCAATTGATAGAAAAGTGCATAGTTATGAGAATATCTAGGCATGATCATGTATATAGGCATCACGTCCGCGACAAGTAGATCAACACCATTCTGCATCTACTAGTATTACTCCACACATCGACTGCTATCCAGCATGCATCTAGAGTATTAAGTTCATAAGAACAGAGTAACACATTAGACAAGATGGCATGATGTAGAGGTATAAACTCAAGCAATATGATATAAAACCCATCTTTTTATCCTCGATTGCAACAATACAATATGTGCCTTGCTGCCCCTGCTGTCATTGGGAAAGGACACCGCAAGATTGAAACCAAAGCTAATCACTTCTCCCATTGCAAGAAAGATCGATCTAGTAGACCAAACTGATAATTCAAAGAAACTTCCAAAGATAACAAATTATACATAAAAGAATTCAGAGGAGATTCAAATATTGGTCATAGATAATCTTGATCATAAACCCACAATTCATCGGATCCAAACACACCGCAAAAAGAATTACATCGAATAGATCTCCAAGAAGATCGAGAAGAACTTTGTATTGAGATCCAAAGAGAGAAAGGAAGCCATCTAGCTAATAACTATGGACCCGAAGGTCTATGGTAAACTACTCACACTTCATGGAGAGGCTACGGTGTTGATGTAGAAGCCCTCCGTGATCGATGTCCCCTCCGGCAGAGCGCCGGAAAAGGCCCCAAGATAGGATCTCACGGGTACAGAAGGTTGTCGTGGTCGAAATAGGCTTTTGTGGCCTCCTTACCCCGCTGTTTTCAGGGTATATGAGTATATATAGGTGGCAGTAGTCGGTCAGGGGAGCCACGAGGGGCCCATGAGGGTGGAGGGCGTGCCTACCCCGCTGGGCACGCTCTCCTGCCTCGTGGCCTCCTTGTTTCTTTCTTGTCGTCCACTCAAAGTCACCTGGATTGCGTATGTTCCAAAAATAACTCTCCCGGAGGTTTCATTTCGTTTGGACTCCGTTTGATATTCCTTTTCTTCGAAACACTAAAATAGGCAAAAAAACAGCAATTTGGACTGGGCCTCCAGTTAATAGGTTAGTCCCAAAAATGATATAAAAGTGTATAATAAAGCCCATTAAACATCGAAAACAGATTATATAATAGCATGGAACAATCAAAAATTATAGATACGTTGGAGACGTATCACGCACGAGCAGATGCTCCTGGGAGCCAAATTGGATTTCCCCCACTCTTATATCTTTAGCTAGTTAAAGACAGAAACGAACCAGGGTTTTACTTCATTCACAAGTAGGCTTACTTGTACATAGCTTCTTCTTCACCAACACCACACAATCAAATTCCATGAAACACCCATGTTGGGGATAGATCTTTGATATGAATTGAGTGCAGAGTGCCGACAAAGCTTCATTAGTTAGAAACACTTTTTTTTTCTTTTTTAAAATGGAGGATAACTCCGGCCTCTACATGAGGATGATGCATGAATCCATTTTATTAATTATTCATTAAGGTCTTACAAAGAAATACATCAATGAGTCTGAAGGTACCATGTTGGCAACAACTGTCGCTACTCATCCACTGAATGAAGGGGTGCAGATTGTTAGGGCCGCATACCCAGACCTCACACCAAAGTCTAACATCTAATTAAAGCCAGAGGCCCCAACCAAGCCGAACTATCGGGTCTGGGTCATACACCAGTCTGGCGCATTCTGAGCAAGCACGGCATCCACACGGTGAAGAGGACGTTGCCACTGCCTTCCAACATTCCATCTTCAGAGTTGGTACTAACGCATCGACCTTGTCAGGGCTGCCGTCGATACCACCACAGCGCCAGATGACACCAACTCCCTAAACCGCCGAGACTCCACGTCGTTGATGTGTCACATGAAACACCGCTACACCGCTAAAACTATTCACCTGTCCATTGAGACATTGCACCCCTCCAAGAATGATGGCCGGAAGGGGGTAACAGCACAAGAACGCCGTCTTCATTGATCCACTGATCTAGAGTTTCCCCCGAAGGTAGCGGATAGAGGTGTGGGACTTCTCCACGGTGATGCCTTCAAGAAGGGGATGACATAGAAGAGCCCTGCCATCGCCAGCCTTGGCAGCTAGCCGAGAGCAGGTTTTCGCCCCGATCTTCTCGACGAATCTCCATCCCGCATCCTGTGCACGGAACCGCCACCAACCTCAACCACCACGTAGTGAGCAGGCCACTCCGGCCACATCAGATCTGACCAAACGTCTGATCACATCTGTAACTAGCCTGTCCACTGGGCCGTCCACGGCGCTGCCGCCGACCCACGATGCTCCTGTAATTGCACCACCACCAGCTCACTACGCCGCCGTTGTACGCTATCGTCGGGGGCGTGCCACCGTGACACGGAGGCCTAAATCTGAGGGTACACCCCCTCTCTCTAGGGTACCCCGCACCACCCCTACGCCCAAGAAGGAGAAGATCCTCCGCCACCTCTACATATTAGCTTCCTTCAGAAGTGGTGGAGGGGGAGAGGTGCGGTGGTGGGTT
>NC_057807.1:550425667-550431226 GCF_018294505.1 Triticum aestivum
AAGCATGCAGTGGCGTTCTTTGCTCTGTGTGTGTCTACAGAATTTTCTCTGTTTTACATTCATCACCAGAAATGTTTTGACCTGATATGTTTTTATAGAGAGCCCGACACTTAAATGCATATATCAACGGAGAAAAGTTATAACACCCATTTGTCACATGGTTGAAGAGTAACCTCCAATAATACAAATGGTTTTGTTACCGGCAATATGCTCGAATGATACAATTGGCTAGTGAAGGGTATATGGTGGGTGTTGTGCACCGGCGAAAGTTGTGCAGTACTAGTGAGGCTAGCAATAGTGGAAAGGTGAGAGTGTGTATAATCCATGGACTCAACATTATAAAGAACTCACATACTTATTTCAAAAATCTATTATTAGTCATCGAAACAAAGTACTACACGCATGATCCTAGGGGAATAGATTGGTAGGAAAAGACAATCGCTCGTCCCCGACCGCCACTCATAAGGAAGACAATCAATAAATAAGTCATGCTCTGACTGCATAGCATAATGGTTCACCATGCGTGAATGCTACGGGAATCACAAACTTTAACACAAGTATTTCTATCAATCCACAATTACTCACTAACATGACTCTAATATCCCCATCTTTATATCTTAAAACAATCATAAGTAATCAAGCTGCTCATAGTATTCAAGGCTCTTCATATGAATGTTTTTATTATATCCCTTTTGGATGTCCATCATATTAGTTCTAAATTCATAACCTATGCAAATTACCATGCTATTTTTAAGGACTCTCAAAATAATAAAAGTGAAGAATGAGAGTTCAACAATTTCTATAAAATAAAGCCACCGCTGTTCTCTAAAAAGATATAAGTGAAGCATTAGAGCAAAATTTCCTAGCTCAAAAGACATAAGTGAAGCACATAGAGTATTCTAATAAATCATGATTCATGCATGTCCCTGTTAAACGGTGTTACAACAAGGATTATTATGGCAAACTAAAAATCAAAAACTCATATCATACAAGATGCTGCAAGCAAAACACATATCATGTGGTGAATAAAAATATAGCCTAAAGTAAATTTGCCGATAGAAGAAGATGAAAGAGGGGATGCCATCTAGGGCATCCCCAAGCTTAGATGCTTGGTTGTGCTTGAATATTACCTTGGGGTGCCTTGGGCATCCCCAAGCTTAGGCTTTTGCAACTCGTTATTCCGTTGTCCATCAAATCTTTATCCAAAACTTGAAAACTTCACAACACAAAACTCAACAGAAAACTCATGAGATCGGTTAGTATAAAAAAAATCACCACTTTTTTTACTATTGTGAACTCATTCTTTATTTATATTAGTGTAATATCTACTGTATTCCAACTTCTCCATGGTTCATACCCCCCTATACTACCCATACATTCATTAAAATAAGAAAACAACACATAGAAAACATAATCTGTCAAAAATAGAACAGTCTGTAGCAATCTGGAAACTTTGAATTCCTGTTAATCTACCGATACTTCTGTAACTCTAACAATTCTAAAAAATTAGGACAACCTGAGCAATTTGTATTATCAATATTGTGTAAAAAATTCATATAAAAACACGCTTCTGTGATTTTGAAAAAATATTTTATTGGGTGCAAAAGTTTCTGTTTTTATCAAGATCAAATTAACTATCACCGTAATCCATCCCAAAGGTCTTACTTGCTTCATACACCGATTAAAACACAAAGACACAATTACTACAGAAGTAATAATGTGTATTTATTGAAAAATAGAACCAGAAACAAAAAACATAAACATAAAATTGGGTTTCCTCTCAACAAGCGCTATTGTCTAACGCCCCTAGCTAGGCATAAAACATAGATCTAGGTATTCTCATCTTTGGTATGCAATTCCTCAATTGCACACCTATAATCCTTAGGAGATTCTTTGGTTTTATCAATAATCACACACCTTCAAGAAATTCACTCATGGCAATTGGTTCCTTAATAATATTAATAAAGTTGGGGTGAACACTTATCATCTTAAGATCTTCGTTGCCTTTACTGGAAAATTCACCCTTATTCTTAGGAACATAAATAAACTTACTAGCTTTAGTAGGAGGAAAACATGGATTTGTTTTAACAGAGGCAAAAGCGGATCCCAAGTTGGTAATAATATGTTCTATCTTGCCAATTGTAGTGGAATCTTGATCTATTATTTCGCTAACTATGGGTTCCTTTTCCCTTAGATTCTTCAAAGTGACTCCCACCTTAGATCCATGTTGGGTGATATGATTATGAATCTTTTTATTCAAGTTCTCAATGAGATCTATGGTAGCAATTTTATTCTCAATAATATCCAATATTGGCATCACATGTTCCAAAGTTAAAACCGTTTCATTAACCATAAGTGGTGGTGAGCTACCAAATCTGTCATAACATTTTAAGCATCCGGAGTGTGGATCCCCAAGAAATTTCCCCACTAATGGTATCTAGAACATATTTATTCCAAGGAGTAATACCCACATAAAAATTATGAAGAAGAACGGTAGTAGATTGCTTACCAGTAGATCTATTTTGATTATTGCAAATTCTATACCAAGCATCTTTAGTCTTTTCTCTTTCCCTTTGCTTAAAATTAAGAACCTCGCTCTCGGGAGTACCAGCAATGGTAGAAGACTAGCCATGAAAGAAAATCAAGTGATCTAGCACATGAGCAACGAAAAAGCAAACGAAAAGATGAACGGAAGAAGGGCGAATAAAAAGGCAAATATTTTTGTGTTTTTCTGAAAATATTTTAGAAGTGGGGGAGAGGAAAACGAGAGGAAAATGGAAAATAATGTAATGCAAGAGATGAGAGTTTATGGTGGGTACTTGGTAGGCGTGATGTATATCTCCGTGGCAACGGCGCCAGAAATTCTTCCTATTACTTCTTGAGCTTGTGCTGGTTTTTCCCTTGAAGAGGAAATGGTGATGTTGCAAAGTAGAGATAAGTATTTCCCGCAGTTAAGAACTAAGGTATCAATCCAGTAGGAGATACAAGCAGGTCCCCATCTATGCACCTGCACAAACAATCAAACACTTCTGCCCAACGCGATAAAAGGGTTGTCAATCCCTTCAGGGTCACTTGTAAAGGTGAGATCTGATAGAGATAGATATAAAAAATTTAGTAAAATCTAAAAAAATAAAGGTAAATAAATTGCAGCATGGTATTTTTGGGTTTTGGGAGTTTGTAGATCTGAAAATATATGATGAAAAATAGACCCGGGGGCCATAGGTTTCACTAGAGGCTTCTCTCTTGAAGAAAAATAATACGATGGGTGAACAAATTACTGTTGAGCAATTGATAGGAAAGCGCAAAGTTATGACGATATCCAAGGCAATGATTATGCATATAGGCATCACGTCCATCTCAAGTAGACCGACTCCTCCTGCATCTACTACTATTACTCCACACGTCGATCACTATCCATCATGCATTTAGAGTATTAAGTTCATAAAGAACAGAGTAACACTTTAAGTAAGATGACATGATATAGAGGGATAAACTCAAGCAATATGATGAAAACCCATCTTTTTAACCTTGATGGCAACAGTACAATACGTGTCTCTCTACCCCTACTTTGCCACTAGGTGAAATCACGCAAGATTGAACCCAAAACTAAGCACCTCTCTCATTGCCAGAAAAAACCAATCTAGTTGGCCAACCAACCGATAATTCGAAGAGAAATACAAAGATATCAAATCATGCATATAAGAATTAAGAGAAGATTCAAATAATATTCATAGATAGGCTGATCATAAATCCACGATTCATCGGATCTCGACAAACACACTGTAAAAGAAGATGACATTGAATAGATCTCTAAGAACATCGAGGAGAACATTGTATTGAAGATCAAAGAGAGACAAGGAGCCATCTAGCTACTACCTATGGACCTATAGGTATGTGGTAAACTGCTCTCGGTCATCAGAAGGGCAATAGGGTTGATGTAGAAGCCCTTCGTCATCAAATCCCCCTCCGACAGGGTGATGGAAAAGGCCCCAAGATGGGATCTCACAGGTACAGAAGATTACGGCGGTGGAAAAGTATTCTTGTGGACGCTTCTGGTCGTTTTGGAATATTTGAGGATTTATAGAACTCAGAGGGAGGTCGCACTCTTGAGGGGCCCACAAGCCAGGCGCCCCCTAGGGCGCGCCCTGAGGGCTTGTGGAGCCTTAGGGACTCTTCTGACTTGGACTCCCAGTTCCATGGATGTCTTATGGTCCAAGAAAAATCATCGTAAAGTTTCATTCCGTTTGGACTCCATTTGATATTCTTTTTCTATAGATCTCAAAAACAAGGAAAGCCAAAAACTCCCACTTGGCTCTACGTTAATAGGTTAGTGCCAAAAATAATATAAAATAGCATATTAATGCATATAGAACATCAAAAATAGATAATATAATAACATGGAACAATCAAAAATTATAGTTACATTGGAGACGTATCAGCCATCACGTTAGAGATTTCTCGAGGATTAAAAGCTTCACCCGTAATGGAAATTTCATCATCGTTCTTCTCAGGAAGAACGTGTTGAGTCGCCTTGGTGGGACTAGGTGTTCGAGCAGAACTTGGCGGGTTAAGGTTATCCCACGAGTTTGCTTCAGTCTCCATAGCCTGAGTTTCGGCCTGATCAGCTGGTTTGGGCGGTTGAACCTGATGATCTTCAAGGTTCTTTCTATGGGCTTCTGGGGTCACCAAGACCCGGTCCTCCGACTTAGGGCTTTCTAGGGCGATTAATGACTCGCCAATGTTTTCTTTATAGGCCTTGGATTTGGCCCTGCGAGAAAAACAGCATGATCAAGTATTTGTGATGCTGAGCATGGTTAAATAATGCATTATACAAGAAAAATTTACACTTGGTTAATAATGAAGAGTGGATGTTTTGAAGCAGTTGACTTGCCAGATGAAGGTGATGACTCATGGTAATTTGGATCAGAAGGATTAACAAGCTACCTGATAAGGCCAACTTCCGGTAAAGAAGAAGTTGAACTCTGATGCACCTTGTTCTGTCGCTTGCGGGTGGTTGACTTATTAGGTAAGCCGGTCACAAGGTTCCCAGAGCTGCTTTGGATTTGGCATCTTGATTCATGCTGAGTTTTCTTCAAAATAAAGTTTGGATCAAAATGAGCATGTGGATGAGAAAAGCTTACTTTCCAGATAACCCAGCTAGTGATATTGTGAGGCAAGGATGCTGAGAAGGAGGAGATGGAAATTACCTCAGCATCATCTACCCAACTCATGGCAGCATCACCCTGACAGTAAGAGGCATCAACAAGTTCGATAAAGTGACGGCCAAGGGAGTCAACACTACTAGGAAAAGGTCTATAGATGGGATGGACACAAAGTGCGCACCTGTCAGGTGGTGCGCCATTAGTATATACTAATGGCGCACCATGTTCTGGTGCGCCATTAGTGTGGAAGACACTAATGGCGCACTAGGCACAAGGTGCGCCACTAGTAACAATTTTTTTAATTTTTCCAAACATTCTAATGGCGCACTGTGGCACAGTGCGCCATTACTAGTGTAAACTAGTAATGGCGCACTGTGCCACGGTGCGCCATTAGAAT
>NC_057807.1:550431697-550432298 GCF_018294505.1 Triticum aestivum
CCGCCGACGACCAACCGCACCCTCCCCCGCTCCACCGGCCGCCGCCACCGACCCCCGGCCCGCACCCTCCCCCGCTCCACCGTCACCGATGACCCACCGCACCCTCCACTCCACCTTTTTCATATTCATAAATATTTTCAAATAACAAATTTGAACATATTTTTTAAAAAAATTATTACTGTTTTTATAAAAAAAATATTACTGTTATGATTTAAACAAGTTTGAAGATATTTAAACACAAATAAATATCAAACAACATTTTAAATGCATAAAAATAAAAATTGGGGAGCCTGGGAATCAAACCCAGGACCTCCTAGTGTGTGTGCTGCGTGCTGACCAGTCGGGATAGTGGGCGGGTTTTGATGTAGATTGGGTTAGGTGGAATATAACCTGAGAGCTCGAACTGTAATAAAAAAACATTCTAATGGCGCACCGCTGCGGGGTGCGCCATTAGTAAGCTTCCCCCCCCACTCCACCTATTCCCCTCCCTCCCTTCCTTCCCACTCGACCTAATTTGCCCCCTCCACCCCAACCGTACGCCGCCGCTGCGCCTGCACGCCCCCTCCGCCCCCTCCGTCCCCTGCCGCCGCCGCCCCGACCC
>NC_057807.1:550432827-550453648 GCF_018294505.1 Triticum aestivum
GCCGCCCCCACGCCCTCGTGCCCCGAGCCGGAGGACCAGGAGGAGGAGGAGGAGGAGGAGGAGACGATGACCGCCTCTACCTCAGCTCAGCCTTGCTGCGGCATGGTCTTGTGCTGGCCTCGAGCCCTAGGGATCCGGCACGACCGCGGCTTCCTCCGGGTACAAGGAGGCCGACCGGCGCCGTGTACGCCCTCGACTGCAGGTGAGCCCATCCCCTCCACTTTCTTCTTCTTCTTCTTCCTCTTGCCCCCAACCTCTGCTTGCTTCCTAATTGCCTCTGATCCTAGCACATGTATGCTTGGTCTTTATTTACAAAGAACTAATACATCTTCTTGCTCTGTAGCAAGTGCCCATCTTCCTGTGTAGGCATGGCGATGATTTTGTTTAGAATGGGGCTTAATTTAGGAACCAAACATTGGTCAGATGGGCCTTCTGATCATGTTAAATCCAAGAATAAAAATTGTACCATCTACTTATCTACTTATGAGATCAGTAAAATCAGTGCTAGAAATTGCTTGGCTCCTCTTCTTTCTGCTCCTTACCTAGACATAAGCTTGGCAAGTTTTAGCAACAAGAATACAAATGATAGTCACGCAGTTGAACATGATCTCTGCTAGTTATAGAAATTCATTGCTTGTCCTATGTTTTCTGTTAGGGTATTGTTCAGGAAGCTTGCTTGAGTTTGTGTCCTTTAATGTGTAAATATGCAGTTCTAGCCACTGTTTGCAGTTCTAGCCACTCCTTGCTACTCAAAATTAGATCAAGAAGTTGCATCTGGCTTTTACAAAGTTTTTTTGGCTTAAGAGGATAAGTTGTTGTATATACTGTCATAAAATTTGCTTCATATGCTTGTATCTGGGTGCTAAAATCACTTTTATTAGAGGTTTATTATTTCAGCAAAACTGTTAGATTTAGTTCATTGATATGCTTCCTCTGATCTTCTTTGGCAAGAGGCCGAGAGGTGGTAACAAATAGATTTAGTTCATTGCTACAGATAAATTTGTTAATATTCTTCAGGAAGCTTGCTTGAGCTATTTATATACTTGCTTGCTTGCTAGCAAAAACAGTAGCTTTGTTTACGGTGTTAACTAATTCATGCCACCAAATGGTAGAGACAGAGACCAGGTCTCTTCTAGTTTCCCATGAATTAATAAACCATGCATGGTATCAAGTGAGCCATGCACAGCCATGAAAATAGCTTGGTTGCTACTATTTTAAATAGTTAGTCAAATGAATTGCTTGCTTGCTACTATTTTTAGCTACTGTTTTTATTCAAAAATTATTGGAGTTTATATCATATATATTGCTGGCATGTATTTCATATGTTCTGTAGCATTAAGGCTACATAGCATGCCATTTTAGTGCCTTGTATTAATTGCTTTCCCTGCATGTTTGCAGGTTTAAGTGAAAAAAGAGGAAGAAAGGAGAATCAGGGTAGGGTTTCATGGCTAGAAGATATATTGCTTGGTTTTGTCTCCGACCATCGTGTCGTGATGATATTTGGGGGTTAATGATTTTGCAGGTACCCCGAGAGGCCCTTGAGTTTGCCGGAATGTCGATTAACTTCTGTTCCGGCAAATTCGGGTACTCCATATGTCCTTTTTTCATTCAAGGTCATGCTGAAATTTTCCGTGAATTTTAGCATGACTTTGCTAAAAATAGGACATATGGGGTACTTGCTACTAATGCATGGGCCAGGGTATCTTAGTACTTAGTTAAGTAGGATCAACTGCCCCTTTATTCTTGCTGCATTAAACCATAGGTGGCAATAAAGCCAAGTGATTAGTGCCAAGTGATTAGGCCCAACCTAGGTTTCACGGCCATAAGTGTTTTTTCATTTCTGCACCAGCATCATAACAATCACAACAAGTGTTCTGCACCAGCATCATAACAATCACATAACTATATAACAAAAGCAAACATGTTCATCATTACAAAAGGAAACTTGTTCAACATAACAAAAGAAAACTTGTTCAACCACATAACTACAAACTGAGACACATAATACCACAAACAACTCAATATCCCCAGTAGTAGGGGTCATCCCAATGATCCTCCGCCTCTTGCCATTGCTTCAAACCTTCTTTGATGGTTTCGATTTTCTTCCATGCCTCGTAGGTGACGTACGCATCTTTCGCGGCGTACTCGATGAGGTTGTTTGGCACTGGGCTGTCCCCCCATAGTTTGTGGTCCAATTTCTTGTTGATCTTCTGCTTCATTTCCTTGTAGGATGGGTGGATGAGGTTGGCTGCAAACTCAGCCAAAGACTGCCACTTCTTTCCATTGTTTGGAACTCTCCATTTGGGCTGCATGTCGACGAACTTGTCGGGGTTGATCTCCAAACCACACAACTTCAGCTTCTCCTTGTCACCTCCAATGGAGAAGCCAACAAAGGTGTACAGCTTCTTCTCCTGCAGGAGCGGGCGGAGTTCCTTGGGCCTGCATCAAATTAATCTGGTGCATCAAATTCATCTACTTCAAATACTTCAGAAACTACTAATTAGACAGAAACTTCAGAACTAGTATTGCATCTACTTCAGAACTTCAGAACTATTGCGTCTACTTCAGAAACTTCAGAAACTACTAATTAAACAGAAACTTCAGAACTTCAGAAACTTCAGAACTTCAGAACTAGTATTGCATATACTTCAAAACTTCAGAACTATTGCATCTACTTCAGAAACTTCAGAAACTACTAATTAGACAGAAACTTCAGAACTTCAGAAACTTCAGAACTGGATGTTTTTACCATTTGGTTGCCGCGGTGATGTGGTATACCAGGACGAGATCCTCCACGCATAACTGCAGAACTGCAGCCATTTGCGGAGGTTCGTCTTCCCTGGTTACTCGACATCAAAGCCGATCGAACGAGAAAGCATGCCGCCGAGCCTCCTCCTGATCTTGTGGATCCTCTTGTCGGCTTCGTCTGGATTGCTGGTGCATACGACATCCAGTGGCTCCTTCAGGTGGATATCAACCTTGAGCAGCACGGTGTAGTCCTGCTTCTACCCGGGGACCGGAACATCATCGTCGACCACCAGCGGCTCCTTGCCAGACGCCTCACCACGGTGATGCTTGGCAGACGGAGGGGAGTTGCTCCACGATGCCTCTGCCATTCTCTTGAAAGAAGGAGGGGAGTTGCTCCACGATTCCTCCGCCATTGCCCTCCTGGCCAGCTATGGTGGAGGCAGAGGGAGGTAGAGGGAGGAATATGGAGCGGCAATGGAATGAGGAGGGAGGCAGAGGGAGGAAGATGGAGCGGCAACGGATTGGAAGAAAACCCCCTCTGCGTCGTGGGGAGTTGCCAGTGGAGGGGAGACGTGGGGAGTTGCCAGTGGAGGGGAGACGTGGGGAGTTGCCTCGAAAACTCAAACGTCCTGCCCTTTGGCCCTCGAAAACTATGGAGGGGAGACGTGGGCCCTTTGGTTTCTCTTGTTTCTGAAACAAAACAAAAAAATAACAGCCATATTTTCCCCTAAAATTAATGATCACTGCAACCATATTAAGAGATCAATCTTCAAGCATTAAAACAACACCAAAACAGTCACTGCAGCCATCCAAAATGGAACCAAAACAGCACCAAAACAACATCAGCCAAAATAGCAAAAAATGCCACCAAAATGGCACCAAAGTATCAGCCAAAATGGCACCAGAGTTTTAATGCATTGTATCTTCACCATCAGCCAAAATGGCACCAAAATGGCACCAGATTTTGCATTGTATCTTCACCATCTGCCTCTTCATCACCAAAGTCTCATGCATTTTGCTACCTGGAGAGAATTGTAGTAGAAAAACTACATCATGATCACATCAACAAAAACTACAAAGAAGGTTAATCACCAATCAAAACAAGGAACATGCAGTAATAGTATAACCTTCATGTCCATTCACTACTCATCGTCATCGATACGAAAACAAGGAACTCTATGCCCACTCCTGTTTTCCTCATCATCACTACAACCATAAGTATTTTTTCATTTCTGCACCAGCATCATAACAATCACAACAAGTGTTCTGCACCAGCATCATAACAATCACATAACTACATAACAAAAGCTTCATTGGTGTCCCCGATACCCAGCTTCACGGCCAGCAACTCGCACAACGTGCAGGCGGCGCCATTGGTGTCTCCGGCGGCGCCATTGGTGTCATTGGCGGCGGCGCCATTGGTGTCATTGGCGGCGGCGGTATTGGTGTCTCCGGCGCTGGCACGGGCTTTGGAGCTTAATGCACCCGGGTGTACGCCGGCCGGCACCTCGCCAGCAAGCGGCCCCTCCATCAGTTGCAGCCGTTGGCGGTGCCTCGAAATTAGCCGAGCTCGACGCCATCATCACGGTAAATAATTAAGCCTCTCGGCCGAGGACTTCATCTCCTTTTGCCTTTGACTGGGCATCCCTGACGCCCTACATGTTTTCGCAGGCGTCGTCTGGCGTTCAGTTCTCAGGAGACGCCTCCAGCTCCCGCCTTCACCGAGCCTCAGATAGCTGAGGTGCGAAATATTATCAGCCCCAACACGCTCAAGAAGGCGGTCTGTGAGCAGAACTCGGTCCCATTACAGCAGATCAAGAATAAGGGACAGAAACGAAAGACTGCCAAGGACGCCGGTGCGAGCTAGCCGGCACCGAGTACGACCCGTGCTCAAGACGGTCCACCTTCACCTCAGGATATCTCGAGGAGGGTGCATGTGACGGGTAGGGCGACGCTCCGGTCCCATGAGTCGAGTCGAAAGTAGTGATGCTATTTGTAGTTCTGAAACATCGATTAGCTCATGTTGTAATTAAACTTTAATGAACTTGTATGTCTCTTTGGTTTGGACAGTCGTTCAACTTAGATGTAATAGATGCTATTTATTAGTAGGACCATGAATCGTGCTATTAATGTCTTGCTTTTCTCTTCCGATCCTTTTGTTGCATACTTATATATTGCTTATGTATTGTCGATTGTCTAGCTTGTGCATAGAGATGCCGTCGTATGTCGTGTACAAGGGTAAGGTTCCCGGAGTCTATGACGACTGGGAGGAGTGTCGGAGACAGGTTCACCGTTTCAGCGGTAACAGTTACAAAGGGTACATCACTAGGGCGGAGGCGGAATCTAGATACGCCCGCTATCTAGCGGGAGAGAGGAGGGAGTGTTGGAGGAACCGGGTGAAGACCAGTTTCATCGCGATTATGCTCATCGTGATGACCGCAGCTCTCTTCTATGTGATGGTAGTTTAGATGATCGATATTGACTTGTAATGTGAAGACAAACTCGCTACTCGCGGTCTCCGAGACTTGTAATGTTCTATCTTCGTTCGGTCTTTTGTATTCGGAGACTAATATGATGAATTGTATTCGGAGACTTACCTTCTATTGTATTCGATGAATCTGCTGTTGCTGTGTGGTGCTATCTATATTCTGTCAAATAATATATTTTGTAACCTATGAAAAAATTAGAAAAAAAACTAATATTAATACTAATGGCGCACCACACAAGACACTAATGGCGCACTGTAATAATCACACTAATGGGGCATTATCCACTGGTGCGCCGATGCACCATTAGAATGCCAAAGCACATGGGTACATATGGCCCCCTGGGAAGAATTCTAATGGCGCACCGTAGGCAATTCTAATGGCGCACTACTTGGTGCGCCATTAGAACACCAGATACTAATGGCGCACCAGTGGTGTGCCATTAGAATTTAATTCTAATGGCGTGATGCTAGTGGCGCACCAGTAGTGCGCCATTAGTAGGCAAACTGGTGCGCCACTAGCATGCCTTTTCCTAGTAGTGCAACTTCTACCTCTGACTGATGGTCAGCTAGTGGCGACTCGCCCTTAGGCGCCGGCTCATCGATGGTAACAAGCCTTTTCTTTCTTTGAGTAGGCGTGCTCTTGGTCATCGTTGACTGCGTTTTCTTCTTCTTCCAAAATGGAGAGTCGGCCTGCATAGTTAAACAAGGCTAATAAGTGAGAGTTTTCAAGGTAATGATTGGTAAGCCGGATAAATTATTATATGCTCACTAGAGGAACCGGGTTGCGTTTGAAGAAGGGAAGTAGCCCTGTCTTGTTGAAGTTCTCCTGGGTCTACCCAAGCAGCTTCTTCATGATTTTGTTAATTCCATAAGCTTCTATATTGTCAAAGCTGTACCATTGAGCATCTCTTGGGTCGCCCGAATAATTGCACATTAGGTCTGACCGGCGACTCAATGGCAGAATCCTTCAAGCAACCCAGCAGTGGTTTAAGTCAACCCCCGTTAAACCATTGTATATAAGGCCCTGGGCTTTGAGTACACCGGGTCGGTTTAGTCATGTTCTTCTGGTATAACCCGGCCGGGGAATTCAAAATCCATAGGGAGACGATCCTGCCTGTAACCCGGCAGGGGGTTTTCACCGGCTAGAGTTGTGTTCTTGCAATAGAACCAAGTTCTGATCCACCCTTTCGGATGGGTTGTAAGTGTGGCTGGAGGGACGGAGCCGTCTCTCCGTATTTGAATAGAAACCCCTCCTAGTTCTAGGCTTGGGCCATCGGCAAACTGTGTCAAGCTGTTTATATGAAGAATTCTTTGAAAAGAGGAACTGTGGGTTCCACTTGCAGATATACCTCGCAGAAGACTTGAAATTGTCATAGGTTGGATAGGTTATTTGGGCCAAGGTCTTGTGGATGAAGGTTGAAGAAGTGTAAAAAGTCCCAGAAGAATTTTGAGTCGGGTGGAGAGAATCCTCTCAATATATGATCTACAAAGACTACAGCTTCTCCTTCGTCAGGTTGAGGAATATTATCCCCTTGGGCGGCTCGCCAGCTAATCTCTCTTTGAGCCGATAGAATGCCTTGATCTGCATAGTCTTGGAGTATGAGCTGGGAGACTTGGGAAGGCAACCAATCGCAGATGGTGGTTTTAGACAAGATGAGTCGCCTGGGTGAGATCTAAGCACTGCAGAAACATGAAAGGCAGGTAATTTATTAAATGACAATTCAGCTAAAAGAAGCTATATGGTCGAACAACAACGTATTAAACAGTTGCAATTAAAGGCGAGACAACACAATTATTGGCAGCAAATGAGTCACTTAAGGATGAGCCGGCATTTAAACAGAGCAATACCTAGAGATGCATGTTGGATAGTAGTCTTCAGTGCATCATTAGTAGTAGATGTAGTTAGATTAATGGTCTAATTATCACCGGTGCAATGCCTATACGAGATATATCATGAATGATAATAGTTATAAATATTGCAATTTATTCACTGCCCAACTATTAATTTGTTCACCACACCACTTCCTTGATCAAAAGAGATGCCACTAGTGAACCCATGGACCCCTGGGCCTTTTCTCCTTTACTAAAAACAAATATTTACTCTCTTCCTCCTATTATGTTGCATTTTATTTTACTTGATACCAATTATATCTATCACTTGCATTTAATCTCGTAACTTGCAAGAGAGGGGACTGACAACCCTCTTTCCAGGTCGGGGACAAGTTTGTTTGTGTCTGTGTGCAGGTATCGTTCACTTTGTTTTGTTGGGAGACTCCTATAGGTTCGATTAACATTGGTTCTCTAACCAGAGGAAATATTTGTTGCTAGGTTACATCACCGTCACACTTGTGGGAACCCAACTACTCTTACGAGAGAGCAAGCAAGATTTCTGGCATAGTTGCCTGCACACTACCACTTTACTTCCTTTTTATTTTGTTGGTAAAAATGAATTTTAGTGCACTTCTTTATCTTTATAAAGTTTATCTTGAAAACTTTTAATCTGATAATTGTTATGAAGTGTTAGAAGAAGAATTTTTTAAAGTGATTGATGTGACTACCTTGAATGTTAAAGAATGATTGTGCTAATGATATGCAAATCTATAAGCTTGGTGATGATAAGTTTGATGAACATGATCTTTTTAGTCCCTATAATTAGTGAAGAGGATATAAATGGAAAGTATGATTCTGATAGACATGATAATCTTTATAACTCAAGGGATGATTATACACTTGATGAAAATACTGCTTTTTATGATTACCCAATATCTGTAGGCACTATTGGGGACGATTTTGTTATGCCTACTACTTATTATGATGATCGTGATCGGGAATATAATTATAATGCTTCTTGTCATCCTGAAAAGTTATTTGAGCCTCATGATAAATCACTAGTGATTATATTTGCAATACTATTCAAAGTGGGTTTGGAAGAGTGTTCATTCATATGATTTTTTTATAAAAGTGGGTTTGGAGAGGTTGAAACTACAGATGATGCTAATTCCACTATACTGGAAGACTATAAAATTTGTATGCATGTGGATCATGAAGATAATGTATTATATAATAGCTGCATTGTTGAATTTGACTATGATCATACATGTAATTATTGCGAGACAGGCAAATATGGCTATAGAAATCCTTATGTTACTAAATTACCTCTCCTTATCTTAAGATTGTTAATGTTTAATTTCATTCTTCTTTCTTGCATATGCTATGTTTTGCTACCTTAATAAATTGTTTGCTTAAAGGACACCAATGCATAGGAAGTGGGTTAAAATTAAATGTTTTTGTTACATTCTCATGTATGCTTTCTTTGTTCTCCAAATCATGTTTTTCATGAAAGCGTCATAATCTTAAGCCTATATTAATGGACATAAAGAAAACGTTTGTTCGGAGACAACCCAATCATTATCATTTTGTTTTTTTGTGTGTGTCAAGATGATTATTACTACTACAGTCAATTATGTTTGTATCTTTACTTTTAATAATGTGCCAAGTTTAGCATTTGGGATGTTAGAATTGCATGTTTTTTAGGCTTTGTGCAGAAATGAAAAGTTTTACCTCTGATTTTATAATTTATTCCCTCTACTAGAGCATGATGAATTCCTAAAATATTTGAACAATATTGTATTACAAATTTTCTATTACATCGTGACACGTCTCGGTCTTATCTATAATTCTTTATTATTCCATGTCAATATTATACAACTTTCACATACTTTTGGCAACAATTTATACTTTCGACAACAATATTATATTGGTCCAGTGCCCAGTGTCAGTTCATGTTTGTTGCGTGTTTTTTGTTTCGCAGAATACCTTAAACGGAGTCCAAACACGATTAAAATTTACAGAGATTTATTTTGGAATATATATGATTTTGGGGAAAAAGAATCAACGCGAGACGATGCCCGAGGGGGCCACAAGCCCATGGGGCGCACCCTCCTACCCTAGGCGTGCTTTGCAGGCTTGTTGCACCCCTGTATGGTGATTGATGCCCTTGTTTCGCCACAATAAAGATGATATCCCGAAGAATATTCCCTCAAAATTTCAGCCCAATCGATGAATCTCTGGGAATTTAAGAAACGATGAAATGCGAGAAAACGGAAACCCGAAATAGAAGACAACAGAGAGAGAGAGAGAGAGAGAGAGAGAGAGAGATCCAATCTCGGAGGGCCTCCTGCCCCTCCGCCGCCATGGCAGTCACAGACCCGATCGGAAACTCTCATACCATCTAGCGGGGAGGACAAGGAAGAAGAAGGAGGGGGTTCTCTCCCCCTCTTTCCCGATTGCGTCGGAGCGCCGCAGGAGCAAGCATCATGACGGCGACCTACATCAACAACTTCGCCTCTGTCATCACTAACTCTCTCCCCCTCTATCCATTGGTGGAACACCTCTTATCCCCGTTGTAATCTCTGTTTAAACATGGTTCTTAAAGCTACATATTATTATCCAATGATGTGTTGCCATACTATGATGTTTGAGTAGATTCTTTTTGTCCTATGGGTTGATTGATGATTGTGATTGGTTTTAGTTGTATGTTTTATTTTGGTGCTGTCATATGGTGACCTCCGTGTCGCGCAAGCGTGTGGGATTCCCGATGTATGGTGTTTCAATACATTCATGATTCTCTTATAGTGGGTGGCGAGAATGGCATAAGTTTATGCCCGAGTAGGGGGGTTATTGCGTATGGGAGTAAAGAGGACTTGTTACTTAATGCTATGCTTAGGTTTTACCTTAATAATATTTGGTGGTTGCGGATGTTTTCTAGAGTTCCAATCATAAGTGCATTTGATCCAAGTAGGGAAAGTATGTTAGCTCATGCCTCTCCCTCACATAAAACTGCAATAATGATTGCAGGTCTAGTGATCGATTACCTACAGACAAATCATTCTCTTGTGTTACAAAAATCTTTCTACTAAACACCTGACTTTATTATCTTGCAATTTACTCCTAGTTTGATCTTGCTAAGTACTTCTATTTTTCTTCTTGCAAACTATCCTATCACACCTACAGAATAGTTTTATACTTGTTCTAGGTAAAGTGAACGTTAAGTGGACATAGAGTTGTATCGGTGGTCGATAGAACTTGAAGGAAATATAAATTCTATCTTTAGCTCCTTGTTGGGTTCGATACTATTAATTATCGAGAAAGGTTACAATTGATCCCCTATACTTGTGGGTTATCACATCCTAATGTTTCTGAAGTTTCAGACTTAGAGAAGTACGAAAAATAAATAAATATTTACAGACTATTTGGGTTTTGATAGTTTGTTGTCCTGTTTTGTTATCTGGTTGTTCTAGAGTTTTCATGGCTTATTGTGGGATATAAATTGTTGAAGTGACCTTATTCAGTTGTTAATGTTTGGAATTGATTAAGCAACTTTCTTAAAGGTACATGATTGGATGATTTAATTTTTATGTACTAACCTATCTCACGAGTTTTGTTGAATTTTGTATGAATTAAGTTTTTAAGATCGAGGGGGGACAACGATATTAGAGGAATAAGGAGCAGCAATAATCTAAGCTTGGAGATGCCCATGGCAAACTAAGGAGACTCGTCTAAGCTTGGGGATACCCTGTAAGGCATCCCCTCTTTCGTCTTCAACAAGTATCGATATGTCTCGGTTGGACCTATGTTTTAATTTCTTCACGTGATATGTCCTTTGCTTGTAGTTTCATTTGCTTTCATTTGTTTGTTTTGCTTGTTGGTTTGAATTCATTATATTCTCGTCATGCATCTTGAGAGACACACTTTGGTCTATATTTATAGAATGCTCATTCATCTTAACTTATATCCTTTGAGTCGAGGATTTTATAGAATCTGCTTTTATGCTTCATTTATACATGCTAGAGCACATCGGAATGACATGCTTTTATAGAAATGATTGAAACTCGCTTGCTTCACTTTTACTCTTTTAGAGAGTTGAATACTAACTGGCGGTGTGCATGAATTGTGTGTTGGTCCAAAAATATAGTAGGTATTCACCGGTGGTATAATAGAAACTTACACGAATTAGTATATCAATGAATATGATAATTGGGTCCTTGCAATAATTTTGAGATAGTGTGTGGGTAATGAATTAGTGTGTTGCCGAAAGGACTTGAGTTAAGTAGTGAAGAGGTGTTGGATGGTCATACACATCAATACTTGTCATCGTCGAAGTGAAATTGGTTGTAAGGAGTCTAAATTAAAGAATGTTGCAAGTAACCTCTCATGTATCATGCGTCAGAAATGCGCAAAGGGCTTAGACTTCACCAACCACTTTCCCTAGGAGTAACCGGTCTCATGGTAACGCGGTGTACACTATGAAGTATTAGTTAGATGTTTTGGGTCGTGAGTTAAGGTCTTCAATGCACTTCAACCTATGCATATTTTTTTCTCAATGATGATGTATCTACTTCGCTTTAATAGATCTATCAATATGCTCTTTAATCACATACACCGGGCCCTTCATAGAACCAATTGTATAGAAGAACTAATTTTGGCGCATGATATCATCTTTAAGTACCGTTATTCCACCAGTCCTGTCCGTTTACCCACCCAGTAGTAGAGTACTGAAGATTATCTTGATGTCAAGGTAAATGGCTTTTGTGATGATTTCTAGCTGCAAGTTGTGGCACCTGTGCTTTGTTTGTTCTGGGTTTTTTAGGTAGGTTCTTGTTCGTAGTATAGATGCCAAGTGGGAATTGTTGAGACACTCAGATTGACCTCATCTTCGAGAGTATCTCTCTCTTAGCTAGACTTCGGTAGATGATCTCAGTAGGAGCAAGATAGGTCTTTCACTGAATCAGGGAAAGTTGTTGGTATATGAGTATGACTGCTGAAGTTTGTACAAACTTTGGTGCTGATGGGAGCATATAAAAAAATTGGACTTTACGTTCTAGTCCAGAGACCTTTATGTACGTAATGTCTGAATTAATGCTGCGGATTATGGCTACCTTGCTAACCCCACGATAAATGGCACCAATAAAAAAAATGTTGTAACAGCATAACCCAAAACTCGTTATATGTACTCAGCAAAGTAACCACATAGTCTAGAAAGGTGGGCAGCCTAGCGTGCAGTTTTGTATGTGAAGCTACATGAATCTAGCATCAGTTCAGCAGCCGTCCACCTATGACGTTGCTCCAGAAGAATACGGTTGAGAAGGAATCAAGGATGGGGGGACTGCGGATAATACCATGGGGCCCTTGTGAGCTTTCTCGCATGCATGTCAGATAATGAGCATGGAACCCGATGGTAAAAAACCGCGTCTAGAACTCAAGCTTTGATCAAGCCCAATTTTGTGAGCTATTAGAAACCTCGACGAGCAAAGCCACGAGCCGGGTCGGCTAGACTTCTCCACCCAGCAAGTGGTTAGCTTTCATTTTTTCCGTGCTATACTAGTGGCACTAGCTACATTTTCCCCGATGCCTCTCAATCCAATTTCCGTTCACCTCACATGGGTAACATATCTTGAACCCATATGCCACAGAAGAAGAATAAACGAGGATCTAGATCATACCACGGTGGCTAGGGCACGACATGCATTGCAAGGGTTGTTGTATCTTGAGGAATATAAAGAGAGAGCTACTCCTGTAATGGTCTTGAGCTAGCTTAAAATTTTGTTCCCTGGAGTTAAAAACCTGAAGTCCTTGGCTTTTAGAGCTCTCAACCACCTCATGTTAATGATACAATTGGCTCGCTTACAAGCACTAGGATTCCCCCACATAAGAAAAAAACTCTAAAATGCAACACAGACAGATGATACTTCCTTAGAACCCCAGAAAACACATGGTTAGGCATCTCAAAACTAATGTCAACAATAAATGAGCTTGCTTAGAGAAATGAAGACGTTTTTGCTAATGATCCCCTCCCCGCCTCTAAAAAATCTCTGCCTGTACGACACCCTTTTAATCCTCTTTGATTCCATTACTGCATCAGTGTCAACATAATTGTGTAAATGAATTTATGCATTTTTAGTGAAGATAAAATTTATTACTGTACAAGCATTGATTAATACAGTAAACCTATGGTTATGCTAATCAAAGATGAAATTATTCATTGGTTTATTAAGCTGGAAAGAGAGCAATGTGTGTGTGTGTACTGCTGATTGATGCTGTAAGTATATGTCCATGGTTGCACTTAATGTACCATACACATCCTATCCAATGAACATGAAGTTTCCTATAATGTCATCAGTGGATTTGTTGAATCATATGTCCACAGTACACCTTAAACATGGCATTCATAAGGTTTATACCATCAGTACGCTTCTTGCTTTTCACGAATTCAAATCTTAATTTCTTCACTTGGATACTGCAGAACTGTATGCTGATTATAGAACTGAATATTGTTTAGTTGGAAATTTAGACTGCCATGTTGACATTTAGAGCAAAGCTAGCGGCAATCAATCCACCCATGCCAGTGAATCCAACGACGTCATCTTTGAGAATGCTCATCCACAAGAAAATAACGCTTTTATGCGAAGTACTATATTCCGCACAATGACACTGCCATGCATGGGAACTAGCATAGCATTTAGCGGCGAAGGACACGACCTCATGGCATTTTAGGTCCTTGACGGAGATTGCATCACTGCATTCCAGTAGCTCACCAACAATCTCCCATGTTGATATTTACAAGCGAGGATTAGTGCTGCCATATGTAGGTCGTTCCCAATACCTCACAATCCTGTATCATATGCATGTATGGGACCCATGTTAATTATGGGCCATATTTTTCACAAAAAGGGCCCACATTAATCTCTATGTTTGCATTGCCACGATTGAAACAACTAATGTTTCTAGTGCAGAGATTATATATTTCCAAGAACTGCCGTTGAGTGGTTTCTTACTTAGTTTCTTCCTTCGTAGTGTAATTGACGTGTTGGCCATTGCTATGGAAGATTTATAGAGGTGCGTAGGCACAGAGCCATGTACAGCTGTCGCATGTGATTGGCTAACTCCTTTCCCGTGTTAATTGAAACTCAACTCAATCATATTCATCTGGCACGTACACCCATATACCCTACAAGCCCTAAAGTGTACTTGAACACTAAAATTGTTAAAAATTGCTTGCATTGAACTACAATTGCAACTTTAATGCCCATTTACTTTGTCGATCCTTGTGAATGATTCCCTGGAACTTCTCTCATCTCTTATCCGACATTTTTCTATCTCGCTGTCTAATGCGTTGGCGAGACTAATTAGATGCATTAGTGATTTTCTTTTGAAGCATTACTACTACTGCTTTAGACGGATGCCCACCACGATTTGTCAAAATGACATGCTGATTGTGGTACGTGTAATAGTAACGCATCTTCTTATTTCACCCATAGTAATTCTGTTTAGTTACACCTTTGCACTTCCCTAGATCTCTCCAATGCTTGTTTTATGAAATTTCTGTTGATTCAGCTCCCTATTGCATAATATATTCTATAAAATGGTTTACGCAGATTTTGATTGAGCAAAAATTACACACGCCCTTGTCGCCATGTCAATCAAACTGTTATTGAGGGAATGGCAGCAAAGGAGATGTTCCACAAGCACTGACAACCGTTGGGCAGACAAACCGACGAGCAAGTTTATTTGTCAATGCTATGATGTTATGTCATCTAGGGTCATATTAGGAGGATCTTATGTGTGATGCTTACTTTTGTTTTGTGTAGCTAATTATGCTTGACATGAGTGCTTTGATTGGTTGACATTTGTACTTAAAAAGTCATGTATTTTGATGGGCATATCATTACTTCAATGGAGATATTCACCTTGTTTTCGGGGCAGGTAGAAAGATATATAGATCTTGATTTTAAAAGATCGTACCTTATACCATAAGAATGAGCGTCAGTTTTCACCATACATGTTGCGCTCACAAAGAATTTTACTGTTTCTTGCATACATCGGTTGACTTATTTCGATGAGTTACGTAGAGCTACTCTATATTTTGTTCCTATTGATGTACATGTTATACTAATGAAACTTCAGTTATCAAGGATGTACCATATATCTACTGAGTAATGCTAATAGTTTGCTCTTTGATGTCGAATACTTCTAAATATGGATTGGTTGCTCCATGTGACTCCGTGAGAGATGGGCTTACATTTCCTGTTCAGTTTATGTGTTTCAAGAAAGATATATGGATATTTTGAGCGTGTCATTTATATTTGTCTGTTTCATTCTTCTCTGTAGGTATATTCCCACATTGAACTGGATTATTGCTATGATTCGGTTGATTCAGACATAATGTATATTCAATGGCTTTCACTGTTGGGCAAACCAAGCGATGGAAGGTATTTTTTCCAGTAATATTAAAGCACATTGATACTGTTATATGACGCCTCATTTTTTTTCTGATCTAAGCGTGTGTTCTATTCAGAAAATTATTTGTTTATTTTTACTTTTTGAGGCATATAACATGATATAGCTTTGTTGTTGAAAATGCATTAAAGAGACGGAAGATAAATTATTTGCAATCAAACCTGATATGCATACTATTGAATGCCAATTTTTATGCTAGATCTTTGATTAATTTAGTGTCCAGTATACGAGGCAGTGACGTGAGAGCATGTAGTAAAGGTAGGGTAGGTATGATTTTAGCTCAAGTTGTGCGTGAAACATCCTAGCAATTACTCATTTGGTTAGATAATGATATATTTAGGATGGGATTTTAGCTGCTGAGACCTGAAAATTAGAAAGCTGACAGTTTATTTGTACTAATTCCTCTGTTACCATTTCCTGGAATTTCATACTTCTTTAATAGGTGTTATGCTTTACAGATCCACGGTACTTGTGATGTTTATCTGTTACTGATTTACGGGCCATGCGGTTTTCGTTCCCATGGTTGTGTCATTTGCATTTATGCAGGGTGTGCTCTCTTTTGTTCGTCTGTTTTCTCGGTCATTACTAGAGAATATATTTCTTGTGCTTTGTCTTGGTTGATAGCATATTCTGCTCTTGCGCTCTTACTATCTAGGAGATGGATAGATATAGATTCTAGGCATGTTCTTGGTGAGCTTGATTGGTAAGTTTACAAGCAAGAAAACCTAAACATTTTCGGAATTGTTTTGCATGCATGGTACGAACATGTGCAACACTAAGAAAATCAAAACAAAAGTGTGCTTGTGGTTTGCGGTGTTTTCCCTATGAATTTTCTCATTAGTATGTCTAGAAAGGCATGTTCGTGGAAGAGCATACAAGAAAACCTTAACATGTTAGGAATTTTTCATGTACTTGAAGGTTGTTGAACAAAAAATTTCTTCGGAAACCATCTCATAATCTTAGATTTCCCATTAGTTGGTTGTTGGTTAGTTCTAAATTATCTGTACATTTTGCCTAAGGAATTTGTTTTATTATAGTTCATTGATTATTTTGTATGAACTGAATGTGATCGTCCCAACCTAATATATGTACTTCTAGCTCCAAGGACTTGCACGAGATAATGATGCAGCTTGTGAATGTGAATGAAGTACCGGTTGTTGCTAATTTTGTGTTTTTATTTATATAGCTCAGGTGTTTGATGCATTTCTTCTCATGAAAATGGAGAAGTATCTGAGGTGATTTCTTGTTTGCATGATATTACAATGTCCTCCCATATTTTTTCTTTTTTGTAGGCATGTTAAAATGTTGACTCCTTTTGACCACACTAATGTATTTGTCCACTCACTGCGCCTACTATGTTTTACTTATTTTGTCGCAGGGAATCTACTTGGCTTTCAGTCAATGAATATTTTAGATCGATATATTTTATGGTTGTAAAGACTTGAAATCATAAATCCATTGTTTACTCTACCAAGTTTGTTTCTCCTCGGAGATGATCGTAGAAACTATATTATCATTCCATTGCTACTTTGTTTGCATCCAATGGTATATCCTCATATATGTCAAGAGGTCCTTTTCATACATCTTTTCATTATGATCTGTGTTACCCTCCTTTGGACCCATTGTCTTGAATTTCAAAGTGAATGTATTGATATTTATGTCATTTGATTCTTGGCTAAATCAAGACTAATATTACTCTTAAATTTTCTTGGGACGCCAAGTATGAGACATGCATGCTTCGGTATTTAGGACAAACTGGAAAGAGGGACTGGGTTTAAATAAGCGATATAACAAAAAGTAAAACAATTGAGTTAGGAGGATTTTCTGTAGGAATTTAATGGGATTAATGATGAGCATCCGGTTTTCTATTGATGAGTTGTGTGTTATGAAGGATATGTGTGTTTTTCTGCGGGTCATATCAGATCGAATGATAGCTGAGGGTCTCAGGCCTGATGAATCTAATTCTAATGTGGCCAAGGTTATGACGTGGGACTAGTTTTTGTGATGTCCAACATATCGTCCACCGAGGTAGCGCAGAAGATTGTCCAAGGTCTGCTTGTTATTATTATTTTTCAATACCGAAACTAGTAGTATCCCTCGATAGTCTTACCTTCAGTAAGATCAATCTTAATTGGTTTTGTGCAGTAATCGGTTGCTCATGTCTGATAATGGGTGAGATATTTCAAGTTGGCATGTACAGATTAACTAGGAGGACGATCTTCCTGTAGTGTGGTCATTGCCATGTTGGACACACTGGCAAGTTCCTCTGCGATGCAATTTCAAGAATGGAAAAGGTAGCAAAACAATGCAGTGCTATAGCAACTGCCGTGGAAGGGGTTGATGGGGAAACAAATAGCCTTTTCCAGTTTCTCAAGGCCACCCATGACGTATTCCATTCAGGCCTCTTTGATTAACTAGCTAATGTAATATTTTGGGTCCTTACTTCCGGTCTACACACACTCATAGAAAATCTTCGAGATCATATGTTCAAGCCATCCTTGTCCACAGTCATAATTGAAAATAGCAGGTAAATTGGTACCTGCAATAATACATATTCTGTGAAAAATTTGTATGACTGAACCATTTTAGTAAGTGAATCTTATTATGTAGAACACTTGTAACGTGTTGCTAGAAGTGTGAAGAGGCAAAATGAATATTAGTAAAATTTTAAATTACACTGTAAGCACAATTCAGTTTGTATATATGGTTGATCAAACATGATACTGAACTCTTAAAGCATACGCAGATGACCTTATCTTTGTTTCTTTACGGATCGGTCTAACATATCCTAATGTTATTTATACTATTAGTTCTACCTAAAAGCACTCTAGAGCGACATTGAGAACCAAACAAGGCGGCCCAATGTGCTGAGAAAAGGTAGGGGCGCCCAAGAACGCCTGAGAGGCGAGCAAAGGCGCGCCCCAACCACTAGTTAATTACTAATAGTGACACACACATCAACTTGCAAAAAGGAAATATAAAACTTGAGGCTATCCACATAGGATAAGCCTCGTGACATCATCCCCAAACTGTACAACCAAACCTACGGCGACATACTAGCAGACAAAGGCACAATGTTCTAAGACAACGTCTTCAACAAGGAACCACAGCTCGTGCGCTGGTGTTTGTGGGGCCAAGTAGATACCAGACCAAGGCCTATCACCCCGAAGAAGATTTTCGAACCAACACCTTCAACTAGGTAATGACCCGCGAGCTTCGATGATATCATGATATTTGCCGCAATAGTCGACATCCAGAGAGAATATGTCCCGATATTTGCCGCGATAGTCGACGTCCGCCACTCTACCGGTCTGCTCACACAGAATTAATCAGCCAAAGGAGAATGTCGTCAAAAGACAAGACATTGTCACGACACCTCCAAGCACTGCCACACTGCGGTCCTGCTGATGGTTGCCATACGCATTGTGCCTACGCCTAGTAGCCAATACTGCCAGATGTTCCGCCTATATGCCAATTCGACCACTGGCCCATGATCGAGACAAAACCGACATCGGTGACTCATTCGCCGTCAACAGTGAGGCACAGTTGACCCACGCCTCACTCAACCTCCAACGAGACTGAAGCAACACGATGTGCATCCGACCCAATCCTCATGATCCGGGAAACCTCGTCGCGCGAGTTGCGCCTGCCTGCGCCGTCGCACATCCGCGTGCAAGCCAACACTAGCGAGGTGCCCTATAATGGAACGAGGGTTTGACTGGGAGACGCCGATCGAGGGGCCGAATGGTGAGGCCCTTTTTTGTTGGATAAGGAGGCTTGCCCCCGGCCTCTGCCGCCATATTATTAATAGTCTCGAAGTAGCACAAAGTCATAAAGATATTACAGCTCGCAAGCGGAGAAAAGAACACATAAAAAACTCAATACCACAGCCGGTACAAATAAAAGAACAAGATTCCTAGACCCCTATCATGTTATGCGACCGCCTTCCAAACCGGTTGAATATAGGTCGTGCTATCATCTCCCACTAGTTGCACGGGCTATAGGAGTGAGTAAGGACCGTCATCCAAACCAGTAACCAAAGGCTCCCTGGAGTCCGTAGGAGTGAATAAGGACCACGTCCGGATCTATTCCGTAGCTCTGAAGATGACCTGCTGGAAGGTTAAAATTTGTTGCCTGTTAAAATTTGTTTCGCACCTAACCCCAACAATATCCCACTGGATCTTCCTCTAGGAGGTAAATACTGCCAATCGAAATCAGTTCTGTCGTACAAAGTTCCAAGGAACTGTGATGTGAAATTATATCTTCCTGTTTCGAGAAGTGCAATAAAGTCTAGCTTTTGCTCTATCAATGTCTCTACAAGGAACCTTCGTTTAGCCATGTCAGCTAGACCTCTGCTATTTCAAAAGACCCCTTTCATAGATCATCATGATTTTTTTCTTAAGCTTAATCCTAACATTTCTACAAACAACCAAAGTAGGATAAACCTTCCTTTTCCAGGAATGCTTGGGCTTATCCTCCACACCCTTCGTATGCTTATTACCAGAGTGACTCGAGGCAATACATTCTACCACTAAAAGCTCTACATTGTCCTCGATCTCTGACCCTTCTATTTCTACTACCGCTTCTGAAATAGGCATGAGGTCATTACATAAGCTCTCAAGGGCTAAGATCCCTAAATTTTTCATATCAGCCTCATTCATAGGTTTAATGGCCGCGATGTTATGAATAATTTCAGAAGCCCACCCAGCTTCTATGTCTAAAAGGTCATTAACAAATTTCGCAACTTCCTTCTCATTCGAACCATGTGAAACTCCTAAGACATGTGCCTTATCAATAATTCCATGTCCAGAGAAATGCAAAATGGAACAACTCTTATTAAAGGACATACCTGTAATTGCCTCGACATCACGAAGCTTGGCTGCCCTCATGGCAAGCCTTAACTGCAAGTCATCCGCGTCTCGTTGCTCCTGGATTTGGTTCCCGACACGCTTGCCAGCCGACACCGTGTCCATGATCCCACCAATAGCGACAATCTCCTTCGTAGACCTCTCTCTGGGTGTCTGATCTCCGATCTTATGCCCACCCCTCATAGCTGGTGAAGACGGGGAGGGCGCGGTCGAGTTAGCACCTCCAGTAGATACTGTAGGAGAGGGAAACAACACAACCTCCTGCTCGTCAGCCACGCTCCCTACCCCACCGGTAGAGCACCAAGGAATCGCCATGGGAGATTGGGAGATGAGGGCCTCCATCCCGCGCCCGTCCCCCCCCCCTCGACGATAGTCACGAGGCCCCAGGCACCTGCAGCCAAGGCGGCCTCCTAGTTACCCC
>NC_057807.1:550453901-550478353 GCF_018294505.1 Triticum aestivum
CCAAGCGGATGCAGCTAAGGGGCGAAAGTGAGGGCCTCCTGCCCGTTCGACCCTACTATGACATCATCCGCAGAACGTGGTGGAACCACCACCGGCCCGGAGATCTCCCGAGGCGGTGTGTGAGCTGTCGGCGATGCAGAATCATCACTCATCATAGGCGATAACTCATGGTCCACCGGGTCGTCCATTTTGAATCTGTGCCTCTGTAAGTGACAAGGAGCCGAAAACGATCCAAAGGAACCAAATCGTAGTGTATTTGAAAGTGCGTTATATCGACTAGAGGGGGGGGTGAATAAGCAATTTTCATGAATTCTTCACTGAGGAATTTGCTGGTGAGAAAATTCCTAAATGAAGAACTACTTGCAGCGGAATAAGTACTCAGAAGGGAACATAACAGAACACACGCATAGTCATCATGATGAGATGAAGACAAGCACAGAGTACAGAAAGCGTAAACACAGGATAACACAAGGAAGAAGACAATCAGACTGAAGAAATAGAACTGAGGAAATTGAGAAAGTCTTCAGTCAAAGTCTTCAAACAGATATGAACAGGCACACGACAACATACATGAGGAATTTAAAGAGTTGAAGAATTAGAACCGGTGAGCTCGGTGAAGACAATGATTTGGTAGACCAGTTCCAGCTGCTGTCTCAGTTGTACATCTGGTTGGAGCGGCTGAGTATTTAAACTCGAGGACACACAGTCCTCACTGTATTCGCCTTGAGCTAAGGTCACACATACCTTGCCCAGTCACTCGTGGTAAGTCTTCAGGTGACTTCCGAACCTTCACAAACTCAGTCACTCGGCGATCCACAATTCCTCTTGGATGCTCTAGACCTTGATGCCTAACTGTCTGGAAGAAGCACTGTCTTCAAAGGAAACAAGCGTCGGATCCACACAGGATCAATCTCTTCAGTGATGCTCAATCACTTGGGGTTTTGTAGGTTTGGGTTTGGGAT
The DNA here is from genome assembly GCF_018294505.1 of Triticum aestivum. Lineage (NCBI taxonomy): Eukaryota > Viridiplantae > Streptophyta > Magnoliopsida > Poales > Poaceae > Triticum > Triticum aestivum. The sequence continues at coordinate 550,454,864 of NC_057807.1, forward strand.
TTCCTCACTTGATGATTTTCGCTCAAAGTCCTCGGAGGATGGGTTGCTCTCAAATGACAAGTGTCAGTTTCTCTCGGAGCAGCCAACCAGCTAGTGGTTGTAGGGGGCGGCTATTTATATCCTACGGAGCAGCCCGGCATGATAAGACATAAATGCCCTTGTCTGATATGACCGTTATGTGGGTAGATATTTTGGGACAGCTGGCACATAGCACATCAAGGGTCGGAATATTTGAGGTTCAAATTCCTTAGGGCTATCATGTTCCTCACTTGGTAGGCAATTCGCACTGGCGAATTCCTAACTCTTCAGTCAGAACAAATTCCTCAGAGACCAGAAGAACTTCGTCTCTGTCACTGAAGAATATGGCTGAACTGTGCGAGATTTCCAATGGCTTCACTCGAAAGGATTGGTAGGTGTAGGATTTTGAGCTGAGCATCACATGGAAAATTTTCCTTAGTATTTCCTCGACCCCCTTTAACAGTACGGTGTTTCCTATGACTCAAGAAAGAGAAAATGAAACAGTAAAAACAAAAGTCTTCATGCTTCATGTTCCTCGAATGATGACCAAGTCTTCAAGGTCACACCAATTTCTTCACTTTCAAAGTCTTCAGAAAGTCTTCAGTCGTAGAACTTCATTTTTAGGGGTCGACTTTCTCTGTAAATATCAAACTCCTCATAGACTTATAGACATGTGTACACTCACAAACGCATCAGTCTCTTAACCTATAAGTCTTCAATACACCAAAATCAGTAAGGGGCACTACATGCACTTACAGTATTCAACGGTGTCGTAGATGTTGCGGTCCCCTTGATAGACTTATCCGCCTTATCGGACTGAGGAGTGGGCCCATTGGCCGCCTCCTGAGATCTATGCTCAGCCCCCTTGTGTCCGGGGCTCCATCCCCCTATGTCGCGTCCATATCATGTTCCTCGTCAACCTCCTGGAATAACGGTGTATCTCGAGCTCAATATCTAAATCGCACGTGACCCCCGCATGGGTCCACTTGACCACATCTGGCACGAACTCAATGTTGATCACACTGACAAGTAACCTCGCCACACCATGTGTGTTGGAGACGTCCCTCGTACTCTTGCTCTAGTTGAGGCCGAGGGAGAGTTTCGTCGGCACGACGGCGTGGTGATGGTGATGATGAAGTTACAGGTGCAAGGCTTCGCCTAAGCACTACGACGATATGACCGAGCTGTGTAACTGTGGAGGGTGGCACCCACTACTAGGAAAAACCATAGCAGTAGCGCTGGTATTTTGCCTATTAGAAGGGCGGGATGCCGCGCTACTGATAAGGCGCTACAGTTAACATATAGCAGTACCGCGTATCATCCCACGCTACTGCTATACATGGCTAGCAGTAGCGATCTTTAGTGCAGAGCACTGCTGATAATATCTGCAGCGCTTTTTAGCAGGAAGCGCTACTGGTAAGGGAGCGCTACTGCTAACTTTATTCCCCTCGCTACTGCTATTTTTATTAGTTTCTGTTTTTTTCTGCATATTTGTTTTGTATTTGAATAGGCTTTATACAATAATCTTTAGCATATCATACACATACAAATGTAATCATAGCATATACATACAAATAGTCTCATCAAATCATGTCATCATCAGAATCATCATCCAACACAAAGTGGTCTCTCGTCATCATCTCGAAAATAGCGATACAAGTCTCGATTACTTGGAACTACATCGTCATCCATCTAAACAATGATATACACGAGAAGAGCTATCACTATGAGTGAGAGGGGAACTATGTAGTACATGAGTTCATATCCCTCTCTCGCATTAGTGTGAACCTAAACTAACTACTGGCTGTCACTCGGAAGCCGGAAACCGATACAACTGGGCCAGACACTCCGTCCACTTGTCGTATACTCCTGGTGTAGAACTTCTTCGTCATCGATGATCTATGCACCTACATTTTCACATGAGTCGATGATATGCAACATATATAGTTGAGCAACAGAAAGAGACAGACTTGGCAAAAATACAAGCAACATATCATAAGCATAAATAACAAAGTTCATCGTACCCAAAATGCCTTAACTAGTGTGATCTTCGCTAGTTGAGGACGGTTTAATTACATCACAAATAAAGTTTCATCGTGCATAACTCAAAGTTTTGTCATACAGAAAGTATGGACTAAACGGACACATTGTCATATATCGACAATCACTCCAACATGTTGTGCCATCCATCCAAGTCAGGGAGATAGTCCCCGAGCTTAGTGAAAAGCTTCAGGTTGAAACATTGACAAGCTACGCGTGTTCGGATGTCTTCCCGCGACATTTGTCCTTCTTCGTAGAACATCCCTGTTTTTTCGACGACCTCCTTCATGATGATTTGGGAAAGTTCGCGCTGGATGTGATAGAACTCAGCTCAAAGTCGATGATCCTTGATATCTCCTAAGTTCTTTGTCCATTGCAGAATATGGGCATCGCCGGATCTAGGTGACATGCGAAGGTTCTGGTGATCCCATCTATACTACATCATTAAAGAATCACTCGGTTACTGGATGCAGCAGAAGTCGGTCTTATGGATGAAGGAGGCCCTGCCGTCCCTTTTCTTCTTGTCCTTGACCTCTCCACCCCGTGTGCCGTAGTAAAACATAGCACTGTCGAGAACAGACTTGATGTGGGTTGTAATCATTTTTGTTAATGTTCTTCGACGAGTCCAAGTAAAGAGCGTGGGACTATCGGGGGTAGAGGATGATGAGGACGGCACGCCCACCGTTGTGCAAAATAAGTACACCTCAAATTAATTAGCATCCACCGTGCAAATGAATGATTGAAATCGAATCTCTGGGAATTTATATGATTTTGGGGAAAAAGAATACCTTAAACGGAGTCCAAACACGATTAAAATTTACAGAGATTTATTTTGGAATATATATGATTTTGGGGAAAAAGAATCAACGCGAGACGATGCCCGAGGGGGCCACAAGCCCATGGGGCGCACCCTCCTACCCTATGCGTGCTTTGCAGGCTTGTTGCACCCCTGTATGGTGATTGATGCCCTTGTTTCGCCGCAATAAAGATGATATCCCGAAGAATATTCCCTCAAAATTTCAGCCCAATCGATGAATCTCTGGGAATTTAAGAAACGATGAAATGCGAGAAAACGGAAACCCGAAATAGAAGACAACAGAGAGAGAGAGAGAGAGAGAGAGAGAGAGAGAGAGAGAGAGAGAGAGATCCAATCTCGGAGGGCCTCCTGCCCCTCCGCCGCCATGGCAGTCACAGACCTGATCGGAAACTCTCATACCATCTAGCGGGGAGGACAAGGAAGAAGAAGGAGGGGGTTCTCTCCCCTTCTTTCCTGATTGCGTCGGAGCGCCGCTGGAGCAAGCATCGTGACGGCGACCTACATCAACAACTTCGCCTCTGTCATCACTAACTCTCTCCCCCTCTATCCAGTGGTGTAACACCTCTTATCCCCATTGTAATCTCTATTTAAACATGGTTCTTAAAGCTACATATTATTATCCAATGATGTGTTGCCATACTATGATGTTTGAGTAGATTCTTTTTGTCCTATGGGTTGATTGATGATTGTGATTGGTTTTAGTTGTATGTTTTATTTTGGTGCTGTCATATAGTGACCTCCATGTCGCGCAAGCGTGTGGGATTCCCGATGTATGGTGTTTCAATACATTCATGATTCTCTTATAGTGGGTGGCGAGAATGGCATAAGTTTATGCCCGAGTAGGGGGGTTATTGCGTATGGGAGTAAAGAGGACTTGTTACTTAATTCTATGCTTAGGTTTTACCTTAATAATATTTGGTGGTTGCGGATGTTTTCTAGAGTTCCAATCATAAGTGCATTTGATCCAAGTAGGGAAAGTATGTTAGCTCATGCCTCTCCCTCACATAAAACTGCAATAATGATTGCAGGTCTAGTGATCGATTGCCTACAGACAAATCATTCTCTTGTGTTACAAAAATCTTTCTACTAAACACCTGACTTTATTATCTTGCAATTTACTCCTAGTTTGATCTTGCTAAGTACTTCTATTTTTCTTCTTGCAAACTATCCTATCACACCTACAGAATAGTTTTATACTTGTTCTAGGTAAAGTGAACGTTAAGTGGACATAGAGTTGTATCGGTGGTCGATAGAACTTGAAGGAAATATAAATTCTATCTTTAGCTCCTGGTTGGGTTCGATACTATTAATTATCGAGAAAGGTTACAATTGATCCCCTATACTTGTGGGTTATCACATCCTAATGTTTCTAAAGTTTCAGACTTAGAGAAGTACGAAAAATAAATAAATATTTACAGACCATTTGGGTTTTGATAGTTTGTTGTCCTGTTTTGTTATCTGGTTGTTCTAGAGTTTTCATGGCTTATTGTGGGATATAAATTGTTGAAGTGACCTTATTCAGTTGTTAATGTTTGGAATTGATTATGCAACTTTCTTAAAGGTACATGATTGGATGATTTAATTTTTATGTACTAACCTATCTCACGAGTTTTGTTGAATTTTGTATGAATTAAGTTTTTAAGATCGAGGGGGGACAACGATATTAGAGGAATAAGGAGCAGCAATAATCTAAGCTTGGGGATGCCCATGGCAAACTAAGAAGACTCGTCTAAGCTTGGGGATACCCTGTAAGGCATCCCCTCTTTCGTCTTCAACAACTATCGATATGTCTCGGTTGGACCTATGTTTTAATTTCTTCACATGATATGTCCTTTGCTTGGAGTTTCATTTGCTTTCATTTGTTTGTTTTGCTTGTTGGTTTGCATTCATTATATTCTCGTCATGCATCTTGAGAGACACACTTTGGTCTATATTTATAGAATGCTCATTCATCTTAACTTATATCCTTTGAGTCGAGGATTTTATAGAATCTGCTTTTATGCTTCATTTATACATGCTAGAGCACATCGGAATGACATGCTTTTATAGAAATGATTGAAACTCTCTTGCTTCACTTTTACTCTTTTAGAGAGTTGAATACTAACTGGCGGTGTGCATGAATTGTGTGTTGGTCTAAAAATATAGTAGGTATTCACTGGTGGTATAATAGAAACTTACACGAATTAGTATATCAATGAATATGATAATTGGGTCCTTGCAATAATTTTGAGATAGTGTGTGGGTAATTAATTAGTGTGTTGCCGAAAGGACTTGAGTTAAGTAGTGAAGAGGTGTTGTATGGTCATACACATCAATACTTGTCATCGTCGAAGTGAAATTGGTTGTAAGGAGTCTAAATTCAAGAATGTTGCAAGTAACCTCTCATGTATCATGGGTCAGAAATGCGCAAAGGGCTTAGACTTCACCAACCACTTTTCCTAGGAGTAACCGGTCTCATGGTAACACGGTGTACACTATGAAGTATTAGTTAGAAGTTTTGGGTCGTGAGTTAAGGTCTTCAATGCACTTCAACCTATGCATATTTTTTTCTCAATGATGATGTATCTACTTCGCTTTAATAGATCTATCAATATGCTCTTTAATCACATACACCGGGCCCTTCATAGAACCAATTGTATAGAAGAACTAATTTTGGCGCATGATATCATCTTTAAGTACCGTTATTCCACCAGTCTTGTCCGTTTACCCACCCAGTAGTAGAGTACTGAAGATTATCTTGATGTCAAGGTAAATGGCTTTTGTGATGATTTCTAGCTGCAAGTTGTGGCACCTATGCTTTGTTTGTTCTGGGTTTTTTAGGTAGGTTCTTGTTCGTAGTATAGATGCCAAGTGGGAATTGTTGAGACACTCAGATTGACCTCATCTTCGAGAGTATCTCTCTCTTAGCTAGACTTCGGTAGATGATCTCAGTAGGAGCAAGATAGGTCTTTCACTGAATCAGGGAAAGTTGTTGGTATATGAGTATGACTGCTGAAGTTTGTACAAACTTTGGTGCTGATGGGAGCATATAAAAAAATTGGACTTTACGTTCTAGTCCAGAGACCTTTATGTACGTAATGTCTGAATTAATGCTGCGGATTAAGGCTACCTTGCTAACCCCACGATAAGTGGCACCAATAAAAAAAATGTTGTAACAGCATAACCCAAAACTCGTTATATGTACTTAGCAAAGTAACCACATAGTCTAGAAAGGTGGGCAGCCTAGCGTGCAGTTTTGTATGTGAAGCTACATGAATCTAGCATCAGTTCACCAGCTGTCCACCTATGACGTTGCTCCAGAAGAATACGGTTGAGAAGGAATCAAGGATGGGGGGACTGCGGATAATACCATGGGGCCCTTGTGAGCTTTCTCGCATGCATGTCAGATAATGAGCATGGAACCCGATGGTAAAAAACCGCGTCTAGAACTCAAGCTTTGATCAAGCCCAATTTTGTCAGCTATTAGAAACCTCGACGAGCAAAGCCACGAGCCGGGTCGGCTAGACTTCTCCACCCAGCAAGTGGTTAGCTTTCATTTTTTCCGTGCTATACTAGTGGCACTAGCTACATTTTCCCCGATGCCTCTCAATCCAATTTCCGTTCACCTCACATGGGTAACATATCTTGAACCCATATGCCACAGAAGAAGAATAAACGAGGATCTAGATCATACCACGGTGGCTAGGGCACGACATGCATTGCAAGGGTTGTTGTATCTTGAGGAATATAAAGAGAGAGCTACTCCTGTAATGGTCTTGAGCTAGCTTAAAATTTTGTTCCCTGGAGTTAAAAACCTGAAGTCCTTGGCTTTTAGAGCTCTCAACCACCTCATGTTAATGATACAATTGGCTCGCTTACAAGCACTAGGATTCCCCCACATAAGAAAAAAAACTCTAAAATGCAACACAGACAGATGATACTTCCTTAGAACCCCAGAAAACACATGGTTAGGCATCTCAAAACTAATGTCAACAATAAATGAGCTTGCTTAGAGAAATGAAGACGTTTTTGCTAATGATCCCCTCCCCGCCTCTAAAAAATCTCTGCCTGTACGACACCCTTTTAATCCTCTTTGATTCCATTACTGCATCAGTGTCAAAATAATTGTGTAAATGAATTTATGCATTTTTAGTGAAGATAAAATTTATTACTGTACAGGCATTGATTAATACAGTAAACCTATGGTTATGCTAATCAAAGATGAAATTATTCATTGGTTTATTAAGCTGGAAAGAGAGCAATGTGTGTGTGTGTACTGCTGATTGATGCTGTAAGTATATGTCCATGGTTGCACTTAATGTACCATACACATCCTATCCAATGAACATGAAGTTTCCTATAATGTCATCAGTGGATTTGTTGAATCATATGTCCACAATACACCTTAAACATGGCATTCATAAGGTTTATACCATCAGTACGCTTCTTGCTTTTCACGAATTCAAATCTTAATTTCTTCACTTGGATACTGCAGAACTGTATGCTGATTATAGAACTGAATATTGTTTAGTTGGAAATTTAGACTGCCATGTTGACACTTAGAGCAAAGCTAGCGGCAATCAATCCACCCATGCCAGTGAATCCAACAACATCATCTTCGAGAATGCTCATCCACAAGAAAATAACGCTTTCTTCACCTTGATTTTTTGATGACTTCCTCCAGCTAGTGGTACTATGATTTTGCTGCTTTGCTTTTATGCGAAGTACTATATTCCGCACAATGACACTGCCATGCATGGGAACTAGCATAGCATTTAGCGGCGAAGGACACGACCTCATGGCATTTTAGGTCCTTGACGGAGATTGCATCACTGCATTCCAGTAGCTCACCAACAATCTCCCATGTTGATATTTACAAGCGAGGATTAGTGCTGCCATATGTAGGTCGTTCCCAATACCTCACAATCCTGTATCATATGCATGTATGGGACCCATGTTAATTATGGGCCATATTTTTCACAAAAAGGGCCCACATTAATCTCTATGTTTGCATTGCCACGATTGAAACAACTAATGTTTCTAGTGCAGAGATTATATATTTCCAAGAACTGTCGTTGAGTGGTTTCTTACTTAGTTTCTTCCTTCGTAGTGTAATGGACGTGTTGGCCATTGCTATGGAAGATTTATAGAGGTGCGTAGGCACAGAGCCATGTACAGCTGTCGCATGTGATTGGCTAACTCATTTCCCGTGTTAATTGAAACTCAACTCAATCATATTCATCTGGCACATACACCCATATACCCTACAAGCCCTAAAGTGTACTTGAACACTAAAATTGTTAAAAATTGCTTGCATTGAACTACAATTGCAACTTTAATGCCCATTTACTTTGTCGATCCTTGTGAATGATTCCCTGGAACTTCTCTCATCTCTTATCCGACATTTTTCTATCTCGCTATCTAATGCGTTGGCGAGACTAATTAGATGCATTAGTGATTTTCTTTTGAAGCATTACTACTACTGCTTTAGACGGATGCCCACCACGATTTGTCAAAATGACATGCTGATTGTGGTACGTGTAATAGTAACGCATCTTCTTATTTCACCCATAGTAATTCTGTTTAGTTACACCTTTGCACTTCCCTAGATCTCTCCAATGCTTGTTTTATGAAATTTATGTTGATTCAGCTCCCTATTGCATAATATATTCTATAAAATGGTTTACGCAGATTTTGATTGAGCAAAAATTACACACGCCCTTGTCGCCATGTCAATCAAACTGTTATTGAGGGAATGGCAGCAAAGGAGATGTTCCACAAGCCCTGACAACCGTTGGGCAGACAAACCGACGAGCAAGTTTATTTGTCAATGCAATGATGTTATGTCGTCTAGGGTCATATTAGGAGGATCTTATGTGTGATGCTTACTTTTGTTTTGTGTAGCTAATTATGCTTGACATGAGTGCTTTGATTGGTTGACATTTGTACTTAAAAATTCATGTATTTTGATGGGCATGTCATTACTTCAATGGAGATATTCACCTTGTTTTCGGGGCAGGTAGAAAGATATATAGATCTTGATTTTAAAAGATCGTACCTTATACCATAAGAATGAGCGTCAGTTTTCACCATACATGTTGCGCTCACAAAGAATTTTACTGTTTCTTGCATACATCGGTTGACTTGTTTCGATGAGTTACGTAGAGCTACTCTATATTTTGTTCCTATTCATGTACATGTTATACTAATGAAACTTCAGTTATCAAGGATGTACCATATATCTACTGAGTAATGCTAATAGTTTGCTCTTTGATGTCGAATACTTCTAAATATGGATTGGTTGCTCCATGTGACTCCGTGAGAGATGGGCTTACATTTCCTGTTCAGTTTATGTGTTTCAAGAAAGATATATGGATATTTTGAGCGTGTCATTTATATTTGTCTGTTTCATTCTTCTCTGTAGGTATATTCCCACATTGAACTGGATTATTGCTATGATTCGGTTGATTCAGACATAATGTATATTCAATGGCTTTCACTGCTGGGCAAACCAAGCGATGGAAGGTATTTTTCCAGTAATATTAAAGCACATTGATACTGTTATATGATGCCTCATTTTTTTTCTGATCTAAGCGTGTGTTCTATTCAGAAAATTATTTGTTTATTTTTACTTTTTGAGGCATATAACATGATATAGCTTTGTTGTTGAAAATGCATTAAAGAGACGGAAGATAAATTATTTGCAATCAAACCTGATATGCATACTATTGAATGCCAATTTTTATGCTAGATCTTTGATTAATTTAGTGTCCAGTATATGAGGCAGTGACGTGAGAGCATGTAGTAAAGGTAGGGTAGGTATGATTTTAGCTCAAGTTGTGCGTGAAACATCCTAGCAATTACTCATTTGGTTAGATAATGATATATTTAGGATGGGATTTTAGCTGCTGAGACCTGAAAATTAGAAAGCTGACAGTTTATTTGTACTAATTCCTCTGTTACCATTTCCTGGAATTTCATACTTCTTTAATAGGTGTTATGCTTTACAGATCCACGGTACTTGTGATGTTTATCTGTTACTGATTTACGGGCCATGCGGTTTTCGTTCCCATGGTTGTGTCATTTGCATTTATGCAGGGTGTGCTCTCTTTTGTTCGTCTGTTTTCTCGGTCATTACTAGAGAATATATTTCTTGTGCTTTGTCTTGGTTGATAGCATATTCTGCTCTTGCGCTCTTACTATCTAGGAGATGGATAGATATAGATTCTAGGCATGTTCTTGGTGAGCTTGATTGGTAAGTTTACAAGCAAGAAAACCTAAACATTTTCGGAATTGTTTTGCATGCATGGTACGAACATGTGCAACACTAAGAAAATCAAAACAAAAGTGGGCTTGTGGTTTGCGGTGTTTTCCCTATGAATTTTCTCATTAGTATGTCCAGAAAGGCATGTTCGTGGAAGAGCATACAAGAAAACCTTAACATGTTAGGAATTTTTCATGTACTTGAAGGTTGTTGAACAAAAATTTTCTTCGGAAACCATCTCATAATCTTAGATTTCCCATTAGTTGGTTGTTGGTTAGTTCTAAATTATCTGTACATTTTGCCTAAGGATTTGTTTTATTATAGTTCATTGATTATTTTGTATGAACTGAATGTGATCGTCCCAACCTAATATATGTACTTCTAGCTCCAAGGACTTGCACGAGATAATGATGCAGGTTGTGAATGTGAATGAAGTACCGGTTGTTGCTAATTTTGTGTTTTTATTTATATAGCTCAGGTGTTTGATGCATTTCTTCTCATGAAAATGGAGAAGTATCTGAGGTGATTTCTTGTTTGCATGATATTACAATGTCCTCCCATATTTTTTCTTTTTTGTAGGCATGTTAAAATGTTGACTCCTTTTGACCACACTAATGTATTTGTCCACTCACTGCGCCTACTATGTTTTACTTATTTTGTCGCAGGGAATCTACTTGGCTTTCAGTCAATGAATATTTTAGATCGATATATTTTATGGTTGTAAAGACTTGAAATCATAAATCCATTGGTTACTCTACCAAGTTTGTTTCTCCTCGGAGATGATCGTAGAAACTATATTATCATTCCATTGCTACTTTGTTTGCATCCAATGGTATATCCTCATATATGTCAAGAGGTCCTTTTCATACATCTTTTCATTATGATCTGTGTTACCCTCCTTTGAACCCATTGTCTTGAATTTCAAAGTGAATGTATTGATATTTATGTCATTTGATTCTTGGCTAAATCAAGACTAATATTACTCTTAAATTTTCTTGGGATGCCAAGTATGAGACATGCATGCTTCGGTATTTAGGACAAACTGGAAAGAGGGACTGGGTTTAAATAAGCGATATAACAAAAAGTAAAACAATTGAGTTAGGAGGATTTTCTGTAGGAATTTAATGGGATTAATGATGAGCATCCGGTTTTCTATTGATGAGTTGTGTGTTATGAAGGATATGTGTGTTTTTCTGCGGGTCATATCAGATCGAATGATAGCTGAGGGTCTCAGGCCTGATGAATCTAATTCTAATGTGGCCAAGGTTATGACGTGGGACTAGTTTTTGTGATGTCCAACATATCGTCCACCGAGGTAGCGCAGAAGATTGTCCAAGGTCTGCTTGTTATTATTATTTTTCAATACCGAAACTAGTAGTATCCCTCGATAGTCTTACCTTCAGTAAGATCAATCTTAATTGGTTCTGTGCAGTAGTCGGTTGCTCATGTCTGATAATGGGTGAGATATTTCAAGTTGGCATGTACAGATTAACTAGGAGGACGATCTTCCTGTAGTGTGGTCATTGCCATGTTGGACACACTGGCAAGTTCCTCTGCGATGCAATTTCAAGAATGGAAAAGGTAGCAAAACAATGCAGTGCTATAGCAACTGCCGTGGAAGGGGTTGATGGGGAAACAAATAGCCTTTTCCAGTTTCTCAAGGCCACCCATGACGTATTCCATTCAGGCCTCTTTGATTAACTAGCTAATGTAATATTTTGGGTCCTTACTTCCGGTCTACACACACTCATAGAAAATCTTCGAGATCATATGTTCAAGCCATCCTTGTCCACAGTCATAATTGAAAATAGCAGGTAAATTGGTACCTGCAATAATACATATTCTGTGAAAAATTTGTATGACTGAACCATTTTAGTAAGTGAATCTTATTATGTAGAACACTTGTAACGTGTTGCTAGAAGTGTGAAGAGGCAAAATGAATATTAGTAAAATTTTAAATTACACTGTAAGCACAATTCAGTTTGTATATATGGTTGATCAAACATGATACTGAACTCTTAAAGCATACGCAGATGACCTTATCTTTGTTTCTTTACGGATCGGTCTAACATATCCTAATGTTATTTATACTATTAGTTCTACCTAAAAGCACTCTAGAGCGACATTGAGAACCAAACAAGGCGGCCCAATGTGCTGAGAAAAGATAGGGGCGCCCAAGAACGCCTGAGAGGCGAGCAAAGGCGCGCCCCAACCACTAGTTAATTACTAATAGTGACACACACATCAACTTGCAAAAAGGAAATATAAAACTTGAGGCTATCCACATAGGATAAGCCTCGTGACATCATCCCCAAACTGTACAACCAAACCTACGGCGACATACTAGCAGACAAAGGCACAATGTTCTAAGACAACGTCTTCAACAAGGAACCACAGCTCGTGCGCTGGTGTTTGTGGGGCCAAGTAGATACCAGACCAAGGCCTATCACCCCGAAGAAGATTTTCGAACCAACACCTTCAACTAGGTAATGACCCGCGAGCTTCGATGATATCATGATATTTGCCGCAATAGTCGACATCCAGAGAGAATATGTCCCGATATTTGCCGCGATAGTCGACGTCCGCCACTCTACCGGTCTGCTCACACAGAATTAATCAGCCAAAGGAGAATGTCGTCAAAAGACAAGACATTGTCACGACACCTCCAAGCACTGCCACACCGCGGTCCTGCTGATGGTTGCCATACGCATTGTGCCTACGCCTAGTAGCCAATACTGCCAGATGTTCCGCCTATATGCCAATTCGACCACTGGCCCACGATCGAGACAAAACCGACATCGGTGACTCATTCGCCGTCAACAGTGAGGCACAGTTGACCCACGCCTCACTCAACCTCCAACGAGACTGAAGCAACACGATGTGCATCCGACCCAATCCTCATGATCCGGGAAACCTCGTCGCGCGAGTTGCGCCTGCCTGCGCCGTCGCACATCCGCGTGCAAGCCAACACTAGCGAGGTGCCCTATAATGGAACGAGGGTTTGACTGGGAGATGCCGATCGAGGGGCCGAATGGTGAGGCCCTTTTTTGTTGGAAAAGGAGGCTTACCCCCGGCCTCTGCCGCCATATTATTAATAGTCTCGAAGTAGCACAAAGTCATAAAGATATTACAGCTCGCAAGCGGAGCAAAGAACACATAAAAAACTCAATACCACAGCCGGTACAAATAAAAGAACAAGATTCCTAGACCCCTATCATGTTATGCGACCGCCTTCCAAACCGGTTGAATATAGGTCGTGCTATCATCTCCCACTAGTTGCACGGGCTATAGGAGTGAGTAAGGACCGTCATCCAAACCAGTAACCAAAGGCTCCCTGGAGTCCGTAGGAGTGAATAAGGACCACGTCCGGATCTATTCCGTAGCTCTGAAGATGACCTGCTGGAAGGTTAAAATTTGTTGCCTGTTAAAATTTGTTTCGCACCTAACCCCAACAATATCCCACTGGATCTTCCTCTAGGAGGTAAATACTGCCAATCGAAATCAATTCTGTCGTACAAAGTTCCAAGGAACTGTGATGTGAAATTATATCTTCCTGTTTCGAGAAGTGCAATAAAGTCTAGTTTTTGCTCTATCAATGTCTCTACAAGGAACCTTCGTTTAGCCATGTCAGCTAGACCTCTGCTATTTCAAAAGACCCCTTTCATAGATCATCATGATTTTTTTCTTAAGCTTAATCCTAACATTTCTACAAACAACCGAAGTAGGATAAACCTTCCTTTTCCAGGAATGCTTGGGCTTATCCTCCACACCCTTCGTATGCTTATTACCAGAGTGACTCGAGGCAATACATTCTACCACTAAAAGCTCTACATTGTCCTCGATCTCTGACCCTTCTATTTCTACTACCGCTTCTGAAATAGGCATGAGGTCATTACATAAGCTCTCAAGGGCTAAGATCCCTAAATTTTTCATATCAGCCTCATTCATAGGTTTAATGGCCGCGATGTTATGAATAATTTCAGAAGCCCACCCAGCTTCTATGTCTAAAAGGTCATTAACAAATTTCGCAACTTCCTTCTCATTCGAACCATGTGAAACTCCTAAGACATGTGCCTTATCAATAATTTCATGTCCAGAGAAATGCAAAATGGAACAACTCTTATTAAAGGACATACCTGTAATTGCCTCGACATCACGAAGCTTGGCTGCCCTCATGGCAAGCCTTAACTGCAAGTCATCCGCGTCTCGTTGCTCCTGGATTTGGTTGCCGACACGCTTGCCAGCCGACACCGTGTCCATGATCCCACCAATAGCGACAATCTCCTTCGTAGACCTCTCTTTGGGTGTCTGATCTCCGATCTTATGCCCACCCCTCATAGCTGGTGAAGACGGGGAGGGCGCGGTCGAGTTAGCACCTCCAGTAGATACTGTAGGCGAGGGAAACAACACAGCCTCCTGCTCGTCAGCCACGCTCCCTACCCCACCGGTAGAGCAGCAAGGAATCGCCATGGGAGAGAGGGAGATGAGGGCCTCCATCCCGCGCCCGTCCCCCCCCCTCGACGATAGTCATGAGGCCCCAGGCGCCTACAGCCAAGGCGGCCTCCTGGTTACCCCCCCCTCCCACCGACTAACTCGGTGCCCCAAGCGGATGCAGCTAAGGGGCGAAAGTGAGGGCCTCCTGCCCGTTCGACCCTACTATGACATCATCCGCAGAACGTGGCGGAACCACCACCGGCCCGGAGATCTCCCGAGGCGGTGTGTGAGCTGTCGGCGATGCAGAATCATCACTCATCATAGGCGATAACTCATGGTCCACCGGGTCGTCCATTTTGAATCTGTGCCTCTGTAAGCGACAAGGAGCCGAAAACGATCCAAAGGAACCAAATCATAGTGTATTTGAAAGTGCGTTATATCGACTAGAGGGGGGGTGAATAGGCAATTTTCATGAATTCTTCACTGAGGAATTTGCTGGTGAGGAAATTCCTAAATGAAGAACTACTTGCAGCGGAATAAGTACTCAGAAGGGAACATAACAGAACACACGCATAGTCATCATGATGAGATGAAGACAAGCACAGAGTACAGAAAGCGTAAACACAGGATAACACAAGGAAGAAGACAATCAGACTGAAGAAATAGAACTGAGGAAATTGAGAAAGTCTTCAGTCAAAGTCTTCAAACAGATATGAACAGGCACACGACAACATACATGACGAATTTAAAGAGTTGAAGAATTAGAACCGGTGAGCTCGGTGAAGACAATGATTTGGTAGACCAGTTCCAACTGCTGTCTCAGTTGTACATCTGGTTGGAGCGGCTGAGTATTTAAACTCGAGGACACCCAGTCCCGGACACACAGTCCTCACTGTATTCTCCTTGAGCTAAGGTCACACATACCTTGCCCAATCACTCGTGGTAAGTCTTCAGGTGACTTCCGAACCTTCACAAACTCGGTCACTCGGCGATCCACAATTCCTCTTGGATGCGCTAGACCTTGATGCCTAACCGTCTGGAAGAAGCACTGTCTTCAAAGGAAACAAGCATCGAATCCACGCAGGATCAATCTCTTCAGTGATGCTCAATCACTTGGGGTTTTGTAGGTTTGGGTTTGGGATTTCCTCAATTGATGATTTTCGCTCAAAGTCCTCGGAGGATGGGTTGCTCTCAAATGACAAGTGTCAGTTTCTCTCGGAGCAGCCAACCAGCTAGTGGTTGTAGGGGGCGGCTATTTATATCCTACGGAGCAGCCCGGCATGATAAGACATAAATGCCCTTGTCTGATATGACCGTTATGTGGGTAGATATTTTGGGACAGCTGGCGCATAGCACATCAACGGTCGGAATATTTGAGTTTCAAATTCCTTAGGGCTATCATGTTCCTCACTTGGTAGGCAATTCGCACTGGCGAATTCCTAACTCTTCAGTCAGAACAAATTCCTCAGACACCAGAAGAACTTCGTCTCTGTCACTAAAGAATATGGCTGAACTGTGCGAGATTTCCAATGGCTTCACTCGAAAGGATTGGTAGGTGTAGGATTTTGAGCTGAGCATCACATGGAAAATTTTCCTTAGTATTTCCTCGACCCCCTTTAACAGTACGGTGTTTCCTATGACTCAAGAAAGAGAAAATGAAACAGTAAAAACAAAAGTCTTCACGCTTCATGTTCCTCGAATGATGACCAAGTCTTCAAGGTCACACCAATTTCTTCACTTTCAAAGTCTTCAGAAAGTCTTCAGAAATCCAATGTCTTCAGTCGAAGAACTTCATTTTTAGGGGTCGACTTTCTCTGTAAATATCAAACTCCTCATAGACTTATAGACATGTGTACACTCACAAACGCATCAGTCTCTTAACCTATAAGTCTTCAATACACCAAAATCAGTAAGGGGCACTAGATGCACTTACAGTATTCAACGGTGTCGTAGATGTTGCGGTCCCCTTGATAGACTTATCCGCCTTATCGGACTGAGGAGTGGGCCCATTGGCCGCCTCCTGAGATCTATGCTCAACCCCCTTGTGTCCGGGGCTCCATCCCCCTATGTCGCGTCCATATCATGTTCCTCGTCAACCTCCTGGAATAACGGTGTATCTCGAGCTCAATATCTAACTCGCACGTGACCCCCGCATGGGTCCACTTGACCACATCTGGCACGAACTCAATGTTGATCACACTGACAAGTAACCTCGCCACACCATGTGTGTTGGGGAACACGGTAATTTTGAAAAAAATCATACGATCACGCAAGATCAATCTATGTGATGCATAGCAAGGAGAGTGTGTCCACGTACCGTCGTAGACCGAAAGCGGAAGCGTTTAGTAAACGTGGTCGATGTAGTCGAACATCTTCGCGATCCAACCGATCGAAGTACTGAACGTATGACACCTCCGCGTTCAGCACACGTTCAGCTCGGAGACGTCCCTCGTACTCTTGCTCTAGTTGAGGCCGAGGGAGAGTTTCGTCAGCACGACGGCGTGGTGATGGTGATGATGAAGTTACAGGTGCAGGGCTTCGCCTAAGCACTACGACGATATGACCGAGCTGTGTAACTGTGGAGGGTGGCACCCACTACTAGGAAAAACCATAGCAGTAGCGCTGGTATTTTGCCTATTAGAAGCGCGGGATGCCGCGCTACTGATAAGGCGCTACAGTTAACATATAGCAGTACCGCGTGTCATCCCACGCTACTGCTATACATGGCTAGCAGTAGCGATCTTTAGTGCAGAGCACTGCTGATAATATCTGCAGCGCTTTTTAGCAGGAAGCGCTACTGGTAAGGGAGCGCTACTGCTAACTTTATTCCCCTCGCTACTGCTAGTTTTATTAGTTTCTGTTTTTTTCTGCATATTTGTTTTGTATTTGAATAGGCTTTATACAATAATCTTTAGCATATCATACACATACAAATGTAATCATAGCATATACATACAAATAGTCTCATCAAATCATGTCATCATCAGAATCATCATCCAACACAAAGTGGTCTCTCATCATCATCTCGAAAATAGCGATACAAGTCTCGATTACTTGCAACTACATCGTCATCCATCTAAACAATGATATACACGAGAAGAGCTATCACTATGAGTGAGAGGGGAACTATGTAGTACATGAGTTCATATCCCTCTCTCGCATTAGCGTGAACCTAAACTAACTACTGGTTGTCGCTCGGAAGCCGGAAACCGATACACCTGGGCCAGACACTCCGTCCACTTGTCGTATACTCCTGGTGTAGAACTTCTTCGCCATCGATGATCTATGCACCTACATTTTCACATGAGTCGATGATATGCAACATATATAGTTGAGCAGCAGAAAGAGACAGACTTGGCAAAAATACAAGCAACATATCATAAGCATAAATAACAAAGTTCATCGTACCCAAAATGCCGTAACTAGAGTGATCTTCGCTAGTTGAGGAGGACGGTTTAATTACATCACAAATAAAGTTTCATCGTGCATAACTCAAAGTTTTGTCATACAGAAAGTATGGACTAAACGGACACATTGTCATATATCGACAATCACTCCAACATGTCGTGCCATCCATCCAAGTCAGGGAGATAGTCCCCGAGCTTAGTGAAAAGCTTCAGGTTGAAACATTGACAAGCTACGCGTGTTCGGATGTCTTCCCGCGACATTTGTCCTTCTTCATAGAACATCCCTGTTTTTTCGACGACCTCCTTCATGATGATTTGGGAAAGTTCGCGCTGGATGTGATAGAACTCAGCTCGAAGTCGATGATCCTTGATATCTCCTAAGTTCTTTGTCCATTGCAGAATATGGGCATCGCCGGATCTAGGTGACATGCGAAGGTTCTGGTGATCCCATCTATACTACATCATTAAAGAATCACTCGGTTACTGGATGCAGCAGAAGTCGGTCTTATGGATGAAGGAGGCCCTGCCGTCCCTTTTCTTCTTGTCCTTGACCTCTCCACCTCGTGTGCCGTAGTAAAACATAGCACTATCGAGAACAGACTTGATGTGGGTTGTAATCCTTTTTGTTAATGTTCTTCGACGAGTCCAAGTAAAGAGCGTGGGAGTATCGGGGGTAGAGGATGATGAGGACGGTGCGCCCACCGCTGTGCAAAATAAGTACACCTCAAATTAATTAGCATCCACCGTGCAAATGAATGATTGAAATCGAAGGAAGGATATCTGCGCGGATGACTTACGGGGAAAGATAAGGCACGATAATCGCCGCCTTGTCCTTATTGGTGAGCATGAAATTGGCGGTGTATTCCCTCGCGTATTGACGGTGCCCTCGTGCATGAAGTACGGGTCAGCAACACAGATATGAGGTATCTTCTCAAACCCTATGAGGTAGTTCATGTGCAATGCATAAAGGCAGACAAACGTAAAATTCAGCTTCTTCAAGTGAAACATGTTGAAGATGTCATCGAATCGAAGGAAGAACTTCTCCGCGGGGAATGTGTCAACATACGACAATTGACGTGACACGTTAGCCACGTAGAGTGGGTATCTTGGATTTTTCAATGCGATGAGGCCTATCTCTATCCGCAGCACATCGTAATGAAGTCTCATTAGATCGCCGAATCTGGCCCCTAGCACTGCTTTAGGTAGGATTGGTTCACCGGGGATATGCCATCTTGTCACACCGGGGATATCTATACGGTCTTGAACCCGAGGCTGCTGAGGCGGCTGGATCATAGAAGAAGCTTTGTTGCCTTTCCTTGGTCTCTTCCTAGGGTTCTTTGCTACCGGAAGGTCTTCCATAATACGTTCAGACTCTGGAGGCGGCAATTCAGGCACCGACTCATGACGCTCAAATCCTATGTAGGCGCCAGTATTGAAATACTGTTGAATGTCATCGTCATCCTCATCCTCATCTATGGCGACGTCACCAGCGACTAATGGAGCCTCTTCCTCACCCCGTCCGCTATCACCCAGCACGACAGCCGACGCTAGCTAATTGGGTAGGTGGGGTGTTGATGTTCATACCTAACTGTGTGCTCGTGGGTGTGCTCCCGGCCGCCTCCAGACGAAGCAGACTCTTTGGCCACAACAGGAACCACCCATTGCAATCACCGAGCCACCGTGGGGTCTCGTCGTCATCCCCCCTAGTACCGGAGGAGCCAAATTATCGTGGCCCGGTTTGACACTAACCACGGAAACCTTGAACATGTCCGGGGGGATCGGCCGGCCATGGGACAATGGTTCCTTTGGCTCCATTGTTGTACAATATGGTGCACGGGGTTACGTCGGCCTGCAAAGACATGTCTGCGACGTGAGACATCTGAAAGGCAACGGAAACGGGAGATTATACATTTAGTGAAGAGAGCCGGTGTGACAGATACCGTGAGGGCATCGAGCACTGCCAAAGACGAAGCACCGCCAAGCACGTCTGGTGCCGGAGCCCGTGCGAGAGCAGGTGCAGCTGCAGGTGCTGGTGCAATGCTAGTCGAGCTGCTCCCGAAGAAGTCAGCAAGGGGAAAGTCCACTGAATATTTCTCTGGATTTTGCCTGCTCCCATTGAAAATTGTCGGAACCAAGACAGTAGACATATCTGCAACCACACCTATTTTTCGACAGCTACCGCTGTTGCGACAATCTCAAATGACTTCTTCTCAACCGCAATCTCAACCTTCTTGTCGATGTTTTCTTCAGTTAACCTTTGTCTTTCCTTTCTCTCCTCCGTGGTCTCACGGTAGTACTTCTTCCACGTGGTGCCATCTCCGACACCGTGCACGGGTCCATACTATGGTCTAGTGTCCATCAGGAGTCCTTTCAATATGTTCAACACTCGGTTGAATGGAGTATCCCACTTGGGCCTCGCCAACGCCTCAGATGGCGAGTTGCTTTTGGCCGCAATCCTGTGTTGCTCTCTCTGCAAAAGGCACAAGGATCGTTTACAAATATGACTAACATGCAGTCGAATTGATCAGAAACTAAAATTACCAGCAGTCTCATGAACTCCGTCGTGAGCGGGTCCATCTTGAAAACCTTCTTGACTGAGTCCCAATGGTGTCGTGCCCTGAGGACGTCACGCTCCTGCGGGACGGTGAAGTCCGCCAAGGGGTCTGGGATGCCCACACTCTCGCGTTCCGCATCCTCCTTGGCCCATATGGACCTCTTCCCGCTGTAACCACGACTTCCGAGGTGGTGGCACCCCATGTTCCTCTGTTTAAGCCCCTTCATGTACTTCGACTTTTTTTGGCAGCTTCGGCCTCGCGAGCCGCCTTGAATATTTCAAAGTGCTCTTCCGTGATTGTCGGATTATCCTTTACAATCCCAGAGTAGGGTTCCTTTTTGTTGACGATCCGATGTTCCACCCTTGCTTTCCAGGCACCAACACGTTGCTAAACTTGGTCATGGCATGTTTGTTTATCTTCTTCATTTTCGGGTCCTTATTTGGATCTTTATAATCCTTTTTATTCCGGCCCGGGAACAAGAATATCTGGTGACAAGAATATCTGGTGCAGCTTCTTTCAGAGGTAGGGCCTCATATTATCTATCTTCTTTAGTTTCTCATCGTTGATGGTGGCGGTTATCCGTACGTTGCAGCCTATTTGATTGCCATAGCACACGCGCGTTTCCGCGGGCGCGTTTGGCTCAAAAATGTCGTTGTCCACTTCCGTGATCACCAGTCTAGTAGTCCTAAGCTTGTTAGGAAGTTGTTGCCTCTTTGCTTTCGATTCTATCAGTACTTGAATCTGCTTCTTTGCATGGATCCTGGGCGGCAAACTTCCTTGTCGTCAGGCAGCAGACGGCAAACTGTCCGTCTAAACAGGTGCTAGAAAAGGCCTTCTTTGTCGTACGCTTCCTAGAAACGAACGGCAAAGGATTGTGCCGTACGCCATCTTAGGCCAGCAGGCGACAAAGACAACAGACGGTAGTGGGGTGGCGTTAGAGCCGTTAGGGGGTTAACGGTGCTCTTTGCCGTTTGCCAGCAGACGGCAAAGATTCAAAGGTCTTTGTCGTCCGGCGGCAGACGGCATAGCTAACCAAATAGGCAGCCAGTGTTCCCAGTGTCTACAGGTAGCTGCCACGTGTCCTCTTTGATGTCTGCTAGCGGACGGCAAATCTCTTTGCGTTCCACTAGCAGACAACAAAGAGGCTATATATCCCCTGTTTTAATTTATATCCATTTAATTTCACAGGAATTCACACACGGATATACATATATTTTTTTCACAAGCACATCAGACATATGATGTATCCAACACATAGCTCCATCCATGACAACATACATACATAATAAACACGGTTCCATCCATACATATTACAGTAATATCACAATGTTCATCCAACACATTGTTCCATGCATCCATATAACAAGTTCTTTAATTTTCATCGATACAAGCGAAGAGAAGAACATGGAAACAAGCACTCCATCGATGCAAGCTTTCATATAGTGACTTAAATCTGCAAAATGGGAAACAAGAAAGTTAGAAGAAGAAGACTAGAATCAGAAGAAGAAGGAGAAAATGAAGAAGAAGAAGAGGAAGAAGGAGAAGTTAGCATACCTGTCGTGTTGAACACCTTCACGGTGAGCATGGTGTCGCCATCGTACCTGAAGAGAAGGAAGTACCCGTGCCGCAGGTCGTAGGCATGGTAGAACTGCTCCTAGCCACGACATAGGTACATGTGGCCGTACCTGATCACCAACTGCACGTCCCAATGCCTGTGAAGCCCACTGTCGGACTATCATACCTTCACATTCTTTAGCCGATGGCCATCCAGCATTTACATAAAAGTGTCAGGCAGCCTCTGCAGCGTGGGTCAAGGAGTGATGTAGCAAACAACAGAGTTATCATAAAGAGATGGATGAAGGGGAGATCTCTCCTTTTATATACCTGCCTCCTAGAGGAATTCTCAAGTATGATAGTGAAGAACTCGAAAGCATCCAACTCGTACTCCAGTGTGGCAGAGCGCAGCCTGCAGTGGCGGGCTCCCCCATCTCTGATAAGCAGCAGAAGAGACCAATTACTAATGCTCATGTTTCAAATTGATCATAGGTACATTAGAAGTAATATTGTGGTCATCACCAATAAATCATTAGAGAATAAATGCAGTAATATTGACCAAGAATTATTCAGTTTCAAATTGTGCATATTTACTTGAATGTTCCACAAAATGGCAACCTTTGCATGTGCATAATTCTAAATTATACTGAATGGCACCTCAACTAAACTAAACCGAACTACGGCCCTAACTGAACACTTGAGAAGAAATCAACAATAAAAAGTGGCAAATTATTTTGGTTGCTTGCATCTTCAGACTCTCACTAAAATTAGGCATGGGATTTCACTAAAACAAAAAGTGTATCACCATAACCCAGTAAAATTATCATCTGGGACTGGTCTCTTTAGTTTAAACAAGGAACCAAGATCTTTCTTTCAAATTATCATCATAGTTGTAAACTAACTATATGAGCAAGATTACCATGCTACAATGATCACAGTACGCAAAACACAAGTGATTGACACTCAGTATTCTACAACAATCCGAGTTCACACAATATACAACCTGAATTTAATAGGTAGTCACTTAAATTTGTCCTTATTCACTTAACAGAATCTGAATTTAAACTTTGTTGTTTCTGCCTAACTGATACTAAAAACCCTAGTACAACTCCATTCCTAAGCATCTTCTACACCACATATTAACCACCGACAAACGTAAACCACCACCAAATTTGCACCAAGAATAGGAACAAATCATGCTGGAAATAAATGGAGGAAGGGGGAATTTTCTGCCGTACCTTGCTTCGACATCTTGGAAGAGGGGGCGGTACCCGACAGCGGCGGAGGGTTAAGGACAATGCCGGGATGGAGGAGGGGGGCGCCACAGCTCGGGCACGGGGGCGAGGCAGGGCGACACGGCGAGGGGGTGGCGCGGGGAGGAGGAAGGGCTCACCGGGGCGGCGCTGCGATGGGGGTGGCGCG
>NC_057807.1:550478751-550480278 GCF_018294505.1 Triticum aestivum
AACGTCGAAGGGGCGGCGGGGGTGCGGTGGAGGTCGGGGCGCCGGGGGTGCGGTGGAGGGGTGCGGGGCGGCGGGGCGGCCGGCTACGGCAGACGCGGGTGTGGGTGGGGATAAGGGAATGAGAGAGTAAGAGAAGAGATAGAGGACGGGGGCGGGACGGCGGTTAATGTACCCCCCGCTTTGCCATCGGCCAATGGTCGGCAAAGATTCTTTGCCATCCGCTGGCGGAGGGCAAAGAGGTGGGGCCGGTGGGCTGTAGTTGTTTAAACAATAACTGGACCCACCCACCTCTTTGCCGTCTGTCGTTGCCGTCAGCCAGTAGACGGCAAAGAATTGGCTGATGACAAAGACCATGTTTGCCATTAGCCAGTTCTTTGCCTTCCGTTTTCTTGTGGCTGGTGGTAAAGACCTTCTTTCTCGTCCGCCAGCAGACGACAAAGAGTTGGCAGATGGCAAATAAGCTAATTCCAGTAGTGTATACCGACTCCGCTAGTCTCGGCGCCGGTCTCAGTCTCAGCCCATTCTCGATGCCTGTCCCAGTCTCAGCACCGGTTTCAGTCTCAGCGCCGGTCTCGATGTCGGTCTCAGTCTCCGATGTGACAGGTGGACCCAGCAACATCAACTGTTGCTCGTCGACTTCCCTCAAAAATTCGTCTGCCGCCAGGTAGACGTTGTCGCAGTCACCAAAACCCTGCCCTTCATCGTTGCTAGCCATGTTTCCTATGATTAAATCTAGTCAATTAATTCTAGACCTAATAAAATGAATAATGACATAAAAAGTCCTATGCTTGGCAGGAACGTTGAATCCTTCCCGGTGCGGCAAATCCTGGGCACTCGATATGTCCTAGTTTGTAGCACAAGTCATGCCGAAATTCACCGAAAATTTCGGCATGACTTTTGCTAAAAAGTGGACAAATCGAGAACCTGAAATTTGCCGGAATGGAAATGAATCAACATTCCAGCAAAACATAGGCCACTCGGCTTCATTCCCTGGAAATAACAAAAGGCCACTTAGGTACAATCGAAACATGTGCAAACACAATTGAGGAATTTGCATATATCCTGACCACTTCAAATTTGCATCTCCTAGCGTTTGACACTTCAAGAAAATCTACACAAATCTCATGCTCTCTAAAACTCAATTCAAAAACCAAATATAGATTATATTTAGTTAATTACTGAACTAAACTTTACTCTAAACTAAACCCTACTGCCCTAATTAACATCTAGTTAAGAAAACTCAATTCAGAAACTAAACCTTACTAAACTAATTAACATCTACATTATCTAGTACTTAACATCTATTATTACCCTAACTAAAAAACATCTACTATTTACCATACTGCCCTAGTTAACTAGTACCATCACTACTACTAATTAACATCTACTACTACTACTAAAAACCATTATCTATGAACCCTAGTACTAATTAACATCTACTACTACTATTAATTAACATGGCAGAGGAAGAAAAAGCAAGGAGAGGGGGTGGGTGGAGGGGTGGGGGGACTTACAAAGAGGGAAGAG
>NC_057807.1:550480630-550483694 GCF_018294505.1 Triticum aestivum
ACAGAGGTAGGGGCGGCGAGGGCGGGCTCGGGATCGGGAGGCGGCGGTCCTGAGCAGGCTCGGGTGGCGGCGGCGAGGTCGAGGGCGGCGGCTGTGAGGTCGAGGGCGGCGACGGTGCGGTCGAGAGCGGCGGCGGGCGGCGACGGTGAGGGCAGGCTTGGGCTCGAGCGGCGGCGACAAAGGAGTTGGGGGGAACGGGGGGAAAGGAGGACTTAGCAAAATTTTGAGCCCGCGGCTGGTTAAGTCGAACTAGTAGTAGCGCTATTTCAAAAACGCGCTATAGCTAAGTTAGCTATAGCGCATTTTAGCAAAACACGCTACTGCTATAGGAAGTAGTTGTTTCTTTTGTTTATCATTACATTTTCTTTCTTTCATTTCTATGTTTCCTACTTCTTTCATTTTCATTTACTTTTCTATTTTTTTCATTTTCTTTTCTTTCTTAGCAGTAGCGCTCTACGAAGGAAACGTGCTACAACAACGACCATAGTGGTACCGCGCTTTGCGCGGAATCGCTACTACTATTCCTAGCCTACCGCCAACATGGTGGGAATAATAGTGGTAGCGCTTTTTGCTGCACACGTGCTACTGCTATAGTTGTAGCTCTAGCGCGCTTTTCTAGAATGCACAACTACAAAGTAGCAGTAGCGCCCTATTTTAACCAACGCTACTGCTATACCTCTATCTATAGGCTTTTCCCAATTAGTGACCGCACACGGCTAAAACAATTGTCAACTTGTGTGTCTAAGGGGTGCCCCCTTCCCCCGTATATAAAGGAGTGGAGGAGGGGGAGGGCCAGCCCTCTATGGCACGCCCAAGTGGGGAGTCACTCCAAGCGGGAGTAGGATTCCCCCTTCCCAAGTTGGAGTTGGAGAGGAAGCAAGGGGGAAAGAGAGGGAAGGAAAGGGGGGGGGGGCTGCCCCACCCACCTAATTCGGATTGGGCTTGGGGGGGCCTCCACCTGGCCGCCTCCTCCTCTCTCCCACTAAGGCCCAATAAGGCCCATACACTCCCCGGCGGGATCCGGTAACCCCCCGGTACTCCTGTAAATGCCCGAACTCACCCGGAACCATTCCGATGTCAAAACATAGTCGTCCAATATATCAGTATTTATGTCTCGACCATTTCGAGACTCCTCGTCATGTCCATGATCACATCCGGGACTCCGAACTACCATCGGTACATCATATCACATAAACTCATAATACCAATCGTCATCAAACGTTAAGTGTGCGGACCCTACGGGTTCGAGAACTATGTAGGCATGACCGAGACACGTCTCCGGTCAATAACCAATAGCTGAACCTGGATGCTCATATTGGTTCCTAAATATTCTACAAAGATTTTTATCAGTCAAACTGCATAACAACATACGTTGTTCCCTTTGTCATCGGTATGTTACATGCCCGAGATTCGATCGTCGGTATCTCAATACCTAGTTCAATCTCGTTAATGGCAAGTCTCTTTACTCGTTGCATAATACTTCATCCCACAACTAACTCATTAGTCACAAAGCTTGCAAGGCTTATAGTGACGAGTATTACCGAGAGGGCCCAGAGATACCTCTCCGAAACATGGAGTGACAAATCCTAATCTCAATCTATGCCAACCCAACAAACACCTTCGGAGACACCTGTAGAGAACCATTATAATCACACATTTACGTTGTGACGTTTGGTAGCACACGAAGTGTTCCTCCCACATTCGGGAGTTGCATAACTCATAGTCTGAGGAACTTGTATAAGTCATGAAGAAAGCAGTAGCAATGAAACTAACACGATCATAATGCTATGCTAACGGATGGGTCATGTCCATCACATCATTCTCCTAATGATGTGATCACGTTCATCAAATGACAACACATGTCTACTATAAGGAAACATAACCATCTTTGATTAACGAGCTAGTCAAGTAGAGGCATACTAGGGACTATATGTTTTGTCTATGTATTCACACATGTACTATGTTTCCGGTTAATACAATTCTAGCATGAATAATGAACAGTAATCATGAATTATGGAAATAAATAATAACTTTATTATTGCCTCTAGGGCATATTTCCTTCAGTCTTCCACTTTCACTAGACCCAATAATCTAGATTACATAGCAATGATTCTAACACCCATGGGGCTTTGGTGCTGATCATGTTTTGCTCGTGAAGAGTCTTAGTCAACGGGTCTGCAACATTCAAATCTGTGTGTATCTTGCAAATCTCGATGTCCCCTTCCGACACTTGATGACTGATGGAATTGAAGTGTCCCTTGATGTGCTTGGTTCTCTTGTGAAATCTGGATTCCTTTGCCAAGGCAATTGTTCCAGTATTGTCACAAAAGATTTTCATTGGACCCGATGCACTAGGTGTGACACCTAGATCGGATATGAACTCCTTCATGCAAACTCCTTCATTTGCCGCTTCTGAAGCAGCAATGTACTCTGCATCACACGTAGATCCCGCCATGACGCTCTGCTTGGAACTGCACCAACTGACAGCTTCTCCATTCAATAAAAATTCGTATCCGATTTGCAATTTAGAGTCATCCAGATCAGTGACAAAGCTTGCATCGATGTAATCGTTTACAACCAGCTCTTTTTCACCTCCTTAAACGAGAAACATATTCTTAGTCCTTTTCTGGTATTTTAGGATGTTCTTTACCGCTGTCCAGTGCTCCACTCTCAGGATTACTTTGCTACCTCCCTGCTATGCTTATAGGAAGACATATATCACGTCTGGTACACAACATTGCATACATTATAGAACCTATGGCTAAAGCATAGGGAATGACTTTCATTTTCTCTCTATCTTCTGCAGTGGTCGGGCATTGAGTCTGACTTAACTTCACACCTTGTAACACAGGCAAGAACCCTTTCTTTAAATGATCCATTTTGAAATTCTTCAAGACTTTATCAAGGTATCGCTACTGGAATCAACTGCTTTGCCATCTGCCAGCTCTTTGTCGTCCGCTAGCGGACGGCAAAGAAGCTCTTTGCCATCAGCTACCAAAAAGCAGACGACAAAGAAATGGCAGATGACAAAGAAGCTCTTTGCCATCGGCCGGCTCTTTGCCGT
>NC_057807.1:550484359-550505904 GCF_018294505.1 Triticum aestivum
CGCCCCAGCTATCAGGACCCCGATCCTAAGTCACACCGATCTAGCATGTAACGCATCATATCACCTTGCGGCCTCACGCATGGTATTCCCACGGGTGCCACCTTACCTGGCCCAGGACCATTTGTGCCTTTTGGCTCACGTATATGATAGTGCTGCTAGCACCCATATGACAAAGAACCCGGGCTGGCATGGCTAGTCGTTAATCCAAAGTGGCACTAACTTACAGGGACAGGCATACATGACCCAACAACGAACGTGTCGGTCATCAGCGAGTGAATCCAGGTTGTAGCACTGGGCTAGCAGGACTCCGGTGAACCGGGTGTAGCGGGCTAACAGGACTCCAGAATTCATCGCGTGACATTTCCCCGAGGGTACAGACATAGGAACGAAGAAGGACACATGCCGGCCAGCCTAAGTGTTTTGGAGCAGTAGCAAGCTACCATGGCTCAGTGGAAACACAAGGAGACATTTCCCGGTAAGAGAGGCTACTAAGGATAAACAACTAGATGTCAGATCCCACACATACCAAGCATTTCAATAACATACACACAATATGCTCGATATGTGCAAATACAACATGGCATCACAACATGACTCTATGACTCAAGTATTTATTCAATAGGCTCCGAGGAGAGAGAAATTACAAACATGGGTCTCATGACCCAGCATTCAGACCACACAAGTCAAACACAAGCGGAAGCTTGACATGTCTGAGTACAGACATCTACAAAAGAAAAAGGCTGAGAAGCCTGACTATCTATCAAATCCTGCCGAGGGCACAAGATCGTAGCTGAGGTAACAAGCTAAACATCGAAGTCCACGCGGTACTACTAGCGAGACTGAAGTCTCTATGCAAAAACATAAATTAAGCAACGTGAGTACAAATGTACCCAACAAGACTTACATCAGATCTTACTACATATGCATCATTATCAACAAGGGGATGGTGGGGTTTAACTGCAGCAAGCCAGCTTTGACTCGGTGGCTATCCTGAACTAGGACTGCAAGTAACTCTTTTGAGGTGGCGCACACGAGTCAATACACATATTCACCATATCAATACACCACTATGGATCCGCTCCCGTCTCCCTACGAGAACGCCATCCATAGCACTCACGCTTATCTTGCGTATTTTATAGTATCCACTTTCACTTGTCTATGAACTGTACAGGCAACCCAGAAGTCCTTTACCGCAGACACGGCTATTAGAATAGATCATATTAACCCTGCAGGGGTGTACTTCTTCACACACGCTCTCACCACTTACCGCCGTTTACACGACATGTACTCGGCAACCTTCAAGCGGAAGCCCAGCGAGGGTGTCGGCCACGACCTCACTAACCACACAAGTCTCTCGTCCAGGTTTATCGCCTATTCGGGTTCAATCCGCAAGCAGATCCGGCCGGGGTGTCGCTCACGGCCCCAAACGATGTGTGCAGGGTTCCCAAGCCCACCTCGACGGGTGGATCTACGCTTGGTACACCATGCCACGGTGCCTAGTCTGTCCCAAGCCCACCTGTACCGGGTGCCACTTGGTAGACTACTAACACTACCTACAAACACCAGAAACTAGTTGCAACTCCTGGACAGAGATCAAGTTGATTAATAAGTCGAGAGAGCTTGGAGTGCCCGGAGCCCAATTTGTGGTAGTAACTGATCATGGATCACAAACACAGAACTCAGTTCCTGAGCACGGCTGCAATGAGACAACCCACCATGTACTCCTACATGGCCTCTCACCGCTACCTTTACCAAATCGTGTTCACACACTTAGTTCACACACAGTAGGACATGTTCACACACCTCCGATTCATTCCCGATGAATCAGACTTGACTCAACTCTAAGAAGTAGCAGGCATGACAAACAAGCATGAATGAGTAGGTACATCAGGGATCAAACAACTCCTACTCATGCTAGTGGGTTTCATCTATTTACTGTGGCAATGACAGGTCATACAAAGGATAAAGGGGTTCAGCTACTGCAGCAAGTAACAGATGAATCGTTGTTGTCCTAATGCAGTAAAAGAGAGCAGGAGCGAGAGAGTGGGATTGTATCGGAATGAACAAGGGGGTTTTGCTTGCCTGGCACTTTTGAAGATAGCATTGAGTCTTCATCAGTGTCAACGATCACATCGTCGGAACCACGTCTATCGAGAGGGGACAACACCGACAAACAAGGAAGAAACACAATCAATGCAATGCACAATATGATGCATGATCATGACATGGCAATAGGTTAAATGGAGTTGGTTTGAATCCAAGATTCAAATTCAAACTCCACATGTGGTTATTTAAATGCCATTTAATTGAATTGTCCTAAACAGTAGTCATAAGTTGTTCTAACATGCATGAAAATGGTACAGATGGATAGATTGGATTTTTCTGATAATTTTTCATATATAAATTATTTCATTTGGAGTTACGGTTGAAATTCTATGATTTTTAGAAGTTTATACTATTTTCTGGAATTTCCTAAAAAGAATAAATCCAGAAAATGATTATGGCATCAGCACCACGTCACTGTGACGTCAGCAGGTCAACAGGCCGGTCCGGGTCAAACCAGACGTGTGGGGTCCACACGTCAGTGACACAGCTAACTAAACAAGGGTTATTGCTAATCTAATTAAAAGATTAGGGCTCCGGGGCCCACTGTCAGTGTCATAGGTGGGGGGTTGAAGGAAATATGCCCTAGAGGCAATAATAAAGTTATTATTTATTTCCTTATATCATGATAAATGTTTATTATTCATGCTAGAATTGTATTAACCGGAAACATAATACATGTGTGAATACATAGACCAACATAACGTCACTAGTATGCCTCTACTTGACTAGCTCATTAATCAAAGATGGTTATGTTTCCTAACCATAGACATGTGTTGTCATTTGATTAACGGGATCACATCATTAGGAGAATGATGTGATTGACTTGACCCATTCCGTTAGCTTAGCACTTGATCGTTTAGTATCTTTCTATTGCTTTCTTCATGACTTCTACATGTTCCTGTAACTATGAGATTATGAAACTCCCGTTTACCGGAGGAACACTTTGGGTGCTACCAAACGTCACAACGTAACTGGGTGATTATAAAGGAGTACTACAGGTGTCTCCAAAGGTACATGTTGGGTTGGCGTATTTCGAGATTAGGTTTTGTCACTCCGATTATCGGAGAGGTATCTCTGGGCCCTCTCGGTAATGCACATCACTATAAGCCTTGCAAGCATTGCAACTAATGAGTTAGTTGTGAGATGATGTATTACGTAACGAGTAAAGAGACTTGCCGGTAACGAGATTGAACTAGGTATTGGATACCGACGATCGAATCTCGGGCAAGTAACATACCGATGACAAAGGGAACAACGTATGTTGTTATGCGGTTTGACAGATAAAGATCTTCGTAGAATATGTAGGAGCCAATATGGGCATCCAGGTTCCGCTATTGGTTATTGACCAAGAATAGTTCTAGGTCATGTCTACATAGTTCTCGAACCCGTAGGGTCCGCACGCTTAAGGTTTCGATGACAGTTATATTATGAGTTTATGAGTTTTGATGTACCGAAGGAGTTCGGAGTCCCGCATGAGATCGTGGACATAACGAGGAGTCTCGAAATGGTCGAGACGTAAAGATCGATATATTGGACGACTATATTCGGAGTTCGAAAAGGTTCCGAGTGATTCGGGTATTTTTCGGAGTACCGGAGAGTTACGGGAATTCGCCGGGGAGTATATGGGCCTTATTGGGCCATATGGGAATAGAGGAGAGAGGCCAAAAGGAAGGAGGCGCGCAGCCCCCCTCTAGCCCGAATTGGACAAGGGGTGCGGCCCCCCTTTCCTTCCTTCTCTCCCCCTCTTTCCCCCTTCTCCTACTCCAACAAGGAAGGAGGGAGTCCTACTCCCGGTGGGAGTAGGACTCCCCTTGGCGCGCCCCCTCCTAGGCCGGCCGCACCTCCCCCTCCCTCCTTTATATACAGGGGGCAGGGGGGCACCCCATAACACACAAGTTGATCTACGGATCGTTCCTTAGCCGTGTGCGGTGCCCCCCTCCACCATATTCCACCTCGGTCATATCGTCGCGGAGTTTAGGCGAAGCCCTGCGCCGGTAGTACATCATCATCGTCACCACGCCGTCGTGCTGACGGAACTCATCCCCGAAGCTTTGCTGGATCGGAGCCCGGGGATCGTCATCGAGCTGAACGTGTGCTGAACTCGGAGGTGCCGTACGTTCGGTGCTTGGATCGGTCGGATTGTGAAGACGTACGACTACATCAACCGCGTTGTGCTAACGCTTCCGCTTACGGTCTACGAGGGTACGTGGACAACACTCTCCCCTTTCGTTGCTATGCCATCACGATGATCTTGCGAGTGCATAGGAAATTTTTGAAATTACTACGTTCTCCAACAGTGGCATCCGAGCCTAGGTTTTATGCGTTGATGTTATATGCACGAGTAGAACACAAGTGAGTTGTGGGCGATACAAGTCATACTGCTTACCAGCATGTCATACTTTGGTTCGGCGGTATTGTGAGATGAAGCGGCCCGGACTGACATTACGCGTACGCTTACGCGAGACTGGTTTCACCGTTACGAGCACTTGTGCTTAAAGGTGGCTGGTGGGTGTCTGTCTCTCTCACTTTAGCTGAATCGAGTGTGGCTACGCCCGGTCCTTGCGAAGGTTAAAACAGCACTAACTTGATGAACTATCGTTGTGGTTTTGATGCGTAGGTAAGAACGGTTCTTGCTAAGCCCGTAGCATCCACGTAAAACTTGCAACAACAAAGTAGAGGACGTCTAACTTGTTTTTGCAGGGCATGTTCTGATTTGATATGGTCAAGACGTGATGAGATATAAGTTGTTGTATGAGATGATCATGTTGTGTTGAAGTTATCGGCAACTGGCAGGAGCTCTATGGTTGTCTCTTTGTTGCATAAGATGCAAGTGCCAAATAATTGCTTTACTTTATCGCTATGCGATAGCAATAGTTGCAAGAGCAATAGTTGGCGAGACGACTATGTGATGACACATTGATATAGATCAAGATGATGAAGATCATGGTGTCGTGCCGGTGACGATAGAGATCATGATAGTACTTTGGAGATGGAGATCAAAGGCGCAAGATGATCATGGCCATATCATGTCACATATTTTGATTGCATATGATGTTTATCTGTTATACATCTTATTCTGTTTTGTTTGATGGTAGCATTTTAAAATGATCTCTCACTAATTATCAAGAAGTGTTCTCCCTGAGTATGCACCATTGCGAAAGTTCTTCGTGCTGAGACACCACGTGATGATCGGGTGTGATAGGCTCTACGTTCAAATACAACGGGTGCAAAACAGTTGCACACGCGGAATACTCGTGTTAAACTTGACGAGCCTAGCATATACAGATATGGCCTCGGAACACGGAGACCGAAAGGTCGAGCGTGAATCATATAGTAGATATGATCAACATATTGATGTTCACCGTTGAAACTACTCCATCTCACGTGATGATCGGACATGGTGTAGTTGATATGGATCACGTAATCACTTAGAGGATTAGAGGGATGTCTTTCTAAGAGGGAGTTCTTAAGTAATATGATTAATTGAACTTTAATTTATCATGAACTTAGTCCTGGTAGTATTTTGCAAATTATGTTGTAGATCAATAGCTTGCGTTGTTGCTTTCATATGTTTATTTTAATATGTTCCTAGAGAAAATTGTATTGAAAGATGTTAGTAGCAATGATACGGATTGGATCCGTGATTTGAGGTTTATCCTCATTGCTGCACAGAAGAATTATGTCCCTAATGCACCGCTAGGTGACAGACCTATTGCAGGAGCATATGTAGACGTTATGAACGTTTGGCAAAGCTCGGTATGATGACTACTTGATAGTTAAGTGCACCATGCTTAATGGCTTAGAATCGGAACTTCAAAGACGTTTTGAACATCATGGACCATATGAGATGTTCCAGGAGTTGAAGTTAATATTTCAAGCAAATACCCGAGTTGAGAGATATGAAGTCTCCAACAAGTTCTATAGCTAAAAGATGGAGGAGAACTGCTCAACTAGTGAGCAAGTGCTTAGATTGTCTGAGTACTACGATCGCTTGAATCAAGTGGGAGTTAATCTTCCAGATAAGATAGTGATTGATAAAGTTCTCTAGTCACCATCACCAAGTTAGTAGAACTTCGTGATGAACTATAATATGCAAGGGATGATGAAAACAATTCCCAAGCTCTTCGCGATGCAAAAATCGGCGAAGGTAGAAATCAAATAAAAACATCAAAGTGTTGATGGTGGACAAGATCACTAGTTTCAAGAAAAAGGGCAAAGGGAAAAAAGGGGAACTTCAAGAAGAACAGCAAGAAAGATGCTGCTCAAGTGAAGAAGCCCAAGCCTGGACCTAAGCCTAAGACTAAGTGATTCTACTACAAAGGGACTGGTCACTGGAAGTGGAACTACCCCAAGTATTTGGCGGATAAGAAGGATGGCAAAAGTGAACAAAGGTATATTGGATATACATGTTATTGATGTGTACTTTACTAGTGTTTATAGCAACCCCTTGGCATTTTGATACTGGTTCAGTTGCTAAGAGTAGTAACTCGAAACGGGAGTTGCAGAATAAATAGAAAATAGTAAAAAGGCGAGGTGACAATGTGTGTTGGAAGTAGTTCCAAGATTGATATGATCATCATCGCACACTCCCTATACTTTCGGGATTAGTGTTGAAACTAAATAAGTGTTATTTGGTGTTTGCGTTGAGCATGAATATGATTTGATCATGTTTATTGCAATACGGTTATTCGTTTAAGTAAGAGAATAAATTGTTGTTCTGTTTACATGAATAAAACCTTATATGGTTACACACCCAATGAAAATGGTTCGTTGGATCTCGATTGTAGTGATACACAATATTCATAATATTGAAACCAAAAGATGCAAAGTTAATAATGATAGTGCAACTTATTTGTGGCACTGCAGTTTAGGTCATATTGGTGTAAAGCGCATGAAGAAACTCCATGCTGATGGGATTTTGGAATCACTTGATTATAAATCACTTGATGCTTGCGAACCATGCCTTATGGGCAAGATGACTAAAGACTCCGTTCTCCGGAACAATAGAGCGAGCAACTGACTTATTGGAAATAATACATACTGATGTATGCGATCCGATGAGTGTTGAGGCTCGCGGCAAGTATCATTATTTTCTGACCTTCACAGATGATTTGAGCAGATATGAGTATATCTACTTGATTAAACATAAGTCTGAAATAGTTGAAAGGTTCAAAGAGTTTCAGAGTGAAGTGGAGAATCATCGTAACAAGAAAATAAAGTATCTGTGATTTGATCGCGGAGACAAATATTTGAGTTACGAGTTTGGTCTTCAATTAAAACAATGTGGAATAGTTTCACAAAATCACGTCACCTAGAACATCACAATTTAATGGTGTGACCGAACATCGTAATCGTACTTTACTAGATATGGTGCGATCTATGATATCTCTTATTGGTTTACCACTATCGTTTTGGGGTTATGCATTAGAGACAGCTGCATTCACGTTTAATAGGGCACCATCTAAATCCATTGAGACGACACCGTATGAACTATGGTTTAGCAGTAAACCTAAGCTGTCATTTCTTAAAGCTTGGAGTTGCGATGCTTATATGAAAAAAAAAAGGTTTTCAACCTGATAAGCTCGAACCCAAACCGGAGAAGTGCATCTTCATATAATACCCAAAGGTAACTATTGGGTACACCTTCTATCACAGATCCGGAGGCAAGTTATTCGTTGCTAAGATGGATCCTTTCTAGAGAAGAAGTTTCTCTCGAAAGAAGTGAGTGGGAGGAAAGTAGAACTTGATGAGGTAATTGTACCTTCTCCCTTATTGGAAAGTAGTTCATCACAGAAATCAGTTCCAGTGATTACTACACCAATTAGTGAGGAAGTTAATGATGATGATCATGAAACTTCAGATCAAGTTGCTGCCAAACCTCATAGGTCTTCCAGAGTAAGATCCGCACCAGAGTGGTACGGTAATCATGTTCTGTAAGTCATGTTACTAGACCATGATGAACCTACGAACTATGAGGAAGCGATGATGAGCCCAGATTCCGCAAAATGGCTAGAGGCCATGAAATCTGAGATGGGATCCATGTATGAAAACAAAGTGTGGACTTTGGTTGACTTGCCCGATGATCGGCAAGCCATTGAGAATAAATGGATTTTTAAGAAGAAGACTGACGCTGATGGTAATATAAATGTCTATAAAGCTCGACTTGTTGCGAAATGTTTTCAACAAGTTCAAGGGGTTGACTACGATGAGACTTTCTCACCCGTAGCGATGCTTAATTATGTCCGAATCGTGTTAGCTATTGCTGCATTTCATAATTATGAAATTTGGCAAATGGATGTCAAAACTGCATTCTTGAATGGATTTCTGGAAGAAGAGTTGTATATGATTCAGCCAGAAGGTTTTGTAGCTCCAAAAAGGTGCTAACAAAGTGTGCAAGCTCCAGCGTTCCATTTATGGACTGGTGCAAGCATCTCAGAGTTGGAATAAATGCTTTCATAGTGTGATCAAAGCATATGGTTTTATACAGACTTTTGGAGAGGGATGTATTTACAAGAAAGTGAGTGGGAGCTCTGTAGCATTTCTGATATTATATGTAGATGACATATTATTAATTGGAAATGATATAGAATTTCTGGATAGCATAAAGGGATACTTGAATAAAAGTTTTTCAATGAAAGACCTCGGTGAAGCTGCTTACATATTGGGCATCAAGATCTATAGAGATAGATCAAGACGCTTAATAGGACTTTCACAAAGCACATACCTTGATAAAATTTTGAAAAAGTTCAAAATGGATCAGGCAAAGAAAGGGTTCTTGCCCGTACTACAAGGTGTGAAGTTGAGTCAAACTCAATGCCCGACCACAGCAGAAGATAGAGAGAAAATGAAAGATGTTCCCTATGCTTCAGCCATAGGCTCTATCATGTATGCAATGCTGTGTACCAGACCTGATGTATGCTTAGCAATAAGCTTGGTAGGAAGGTACCAAAGTAATCTAGGAGTGGATCACTGGACAGCGGTCAAAAACATCCTGAAATACCTGAAAAGGACTAAGGATATGTGTTGGGGAACGTTGCAGAAAATTAAAATTTTTCCTACGGTTTCACCAAGATCCATCTATGAGTTCATCTAAACAACGAGTCTAGGGAGAGAGTTTGCATCTACATACCACTTGTAGATCGCGTGCGGAAGCTTGCAAGGTGATGATGTAGTCGTACTCGACGTGATCCAAATCACCGATGACCAGCGCCAAACGGACGGCACCTCCGCGTTCAACACACGTACGGAACAGCCACGTCTCCTCCTTCTTGATCCAGCAAGGAAGGGAGGAGAGGTTGAGGGAGATGGCACCAGCAGCAGCACGACGGCGTGGTGTTGATGGAGCTGCAGTACTCCGGCAGAGCTTCGCTAAGCACTATGGAGGTGGAGGAGGTGTTGGGGAGGGAGAAGGAGGCAACCAAAGGCCAGGGCGTTCAGGTATGAAGTCCCTCCTCTCCCCCACTATATATAGGGGTGCCAAGGGGGGGTGGCCGGCCCTAGGAGATCCAATCTCCTAGGGGGTGCGGCGGCCAAGGGGGGTTTTCCCTCCCCCCAAGGCACCTAGGAGGTGCCTTACCCTCCTAGGACTCTTGCCCCCCTTAAACCCTAGGCGCATGGGCCTATGTGGGGCTGGTGCCCTTGGCCCATTAGGCCAAGGCGCACCCCCCACAGCCCATGTGGCCCCCCGGGACAGGTGGACCCACCCGGTGGACCCCCGGGACCCTTCCGGTGGTCCCGGTACAATACCGATAACCCCGAAACTTGTCCCGATGCCCGAAACAGGACTTCCCATATATAAATCTTTACCTCCGGACCATTCCGGAACTCCTCTTGACGTCCGGGATTTCATCCGGGACTCCGAACAACATTCGGGTTACTGCATATACATATCCCTATAACCCTAGCGTAACTGAACCTTAAGTGTGTAGACCCTACGGGTTCGGGAGACATGCAGACATGACCGAGACTCTCTCAGTCAATAACCATCAGCGGGATCTGGATACCCATGATGGCTCCCACATGCTCCTCGATGTTGTCATCGGATGAACCACTATGTCGAGGATTCGATCAATCCCTGTATGCAATTCCCTTTGTCAATCGGTACGTTACTTGCCCGAGACTCGATCGTCGGTATCCCAATACCTTGTTCAGTCTCGTTACCGGCAAGTCACTTTACTCGTACCGTAATGCATGATCCCGTGTCCAACACCTTGGTCACATTGAGCTCAATATGATGATGCATTACCGAGTGGGCCCAGAGATACCTCTCCGTCATACAGAGTGACAAATCCCAGTCTCGATCAGTGTCAACCCAACAGCTACTTTCGGAGATACCTGTAATGCACCTTTATAGTCACCCAGTTACGTTGTGACGTTTGATACACCCAAG
The DNA here is from genome assembly GCF_018294505.1 of Triticum aestivum. Lineage (NCBI taxonomy): Eukaryota > Viridiplantae > Streptophyta > Magnoliopsida > Poales > Poaceae > Triticum > Triticum aestivum. The sequence continues at coordinate 550,494,855 of NC_057807.1, forward strand.
GCATTCTTACGGTATCCGGGAGTTACACGATCTCATGGTCGAAGGAAGAGATACTTGACACTTGCAAAGCTCTAGCAAAACGAACTACACGATCTTTTATGCTATGCTTAGGATTGGGTCTTGTCCATCACATCATTCTCCTAATGATGTGATCCCGTTATCAACGACATCCAATGTCCATAGTCAGGAAACCATGACTATCTGTTGATCACAACGAGCTGGTCAACTAGAGGCTTACCAGGGGCATAGTGTGGTCTAAGTATTCACACGTGTATTACGATTTCCGGATAATACAGTTATAGCATGAATACAAGACAATTATCATGAACAATGAAATATAATAATACTTTTATTATTGCCTCTAGGGCATATTTCCAACAGTCTCCCACTTGCACTAGAGTCACTAATCTAGTTACATTGTGATGAATCGAACACCCATAGAGTTCTGGTGTTGATCATGTTTTGCACGCGAGAGAGGTTTAGTCAGCGGATCTGCGACATTCAGATCCGTGTGCACTTTGCAAATCTCTATGTCTCCATCTTGAACATTTTCACGGATGGAGTTGAAACGATGCTTGATGTGCCTGGTCTTCTTGTGAAACCTGGGCTCTTTTGCGAGGGCAATAGCTCCAGTGTTGTCACAGAAGAGTTTGATCGGCTCCGACGCATTGGGCATGACTCCTAGGTCGGTGATGAACTCCTTCACCCAAATCGCTTCATGTGCTGCCTCCGAGGCTGCCATGTACTCCGCTTCACACGTAGATCCCGCCACGACGCTCTGCTTGCAGCTGCACCAGCTTACTGCTCCACCATTCAACATATACATGTATCCGGTTTGTGACTTAGAGTCATCCGGATCTGAGTCGAAGCTAGCGTCGACGTAACCCTTTACGACGAGCTCTTCGTCTCCTCCATAAACGAGAAACATGTCCTTTGTCCTTTTCAGGTACTTCAGGATATTCTTGACCGCTGTCCAGTGTTCCTTGCCGGGATTACTTTGGTATCTTGCTACCAAACTTACGGCAAGGTTTACATCGGGTCTGGTGCACAGCATGGCATACATAATAGATCCTATCACTGAAGCATAGGGGATGACACTCATCTCTTCTTTATCTTTTGCTGTGGTCGGTGACTGAGCTGAGCTCAGTCTCATACCTTGTAACATAGGCAAGAACCCCTTCTTGGACTGATCCATTCTGAATCTCTTCAAAATCTTATCAAGGTATGTGCTTTGTGAAAGACCTATGAGGCGTCTCGATCTATCTCTATAGATCTTGATGCCTAATATATAAGCAGCTTCTCCAAGGTCCTTCATTGAAAAACACTTATTCAAGTAGGCCTTAATGTTGTCCAGAAATTCTATATTATTTCCCATCAGGAGTATGTCATCTACATATAATATGAGAAATCCTACAGAGCTCCCACTCACTTTCTTGTAAACGCAGGCTTCTCCATAAGTCTGCATAAACCCAAACGCTTTGATCATCTCATCAAAGCGAATGTTCCAACTCCGAGATGCTTGCACCAGTCCATAAATGGATCGCTGGAGCTTGCATACTTTGTTAGCGTTCCGAGGATCGACAAAACCTTCCGACTGCATCATATACAGTTCTTCCTTAAGATGCCCGTTAAGGAATGCTGTTTTGACGTCCATCTGCCATATCTCATAATCATAGTATGCGGCAATTGCTAACATGATTCGGACGGACTTTAGCTTCGCTACGGGAGAGAATGTCTCGTCGTAGTCAATCCCTTGAACCTGTCGATAACCCTTAGCGACAAGTCGAGCTTTATAGATGGTAACATTACCATCCGCGTCCGTCTTCTTCTTAAAGATCCATTTGTTTTCTATCGCTTGCCGATCATCGGGCAAGTCTGTCAAAGTCCATACTTTGTTTTCATACATGGATTCTATCTCGGATTTCATGGCTTCAAGCCATTTGTTGGAATCCGGGCCCGCCATTGCTTCTTCATAGTTCGAAGGTTCATTGTTGTCTAACAACATGATTTCCAGGACAGGGTTGCCGTACCACTCTGGTGCGGAACGTGTCCTTGTGGACCTACGAAGTTCAGCAGTAACTTGATCCGAAGTACCTTGATCATTTTCATGGTTTTCCTCTTCAGTTGGTGTGGGCATCAGAGGAACGGTTTCCTGTGCTGCGTCACTATCCCGCTCAAGAGGTAGTACTTCATCGAGTTCTACTTTCCTCCCACTTACTTCTTTCGAGAGAAACTCTTTTTCCAGAAAGCATCCGTTCTTGGCAACAAAGATCTTGCCTTCGGATCTTAAGTAGAAGGTATACCCTACAGTTTCCTTAGGGTATCCTATGAATACGCATTTTTCCGACTTGGGTTCGAGCTTTTCAGGTTGAAGTTTCTTGACATAAGCTTCGCATCCCCAAACTTTTAGAAACGACAGCTTAGGTTTCTTTCCAAACCATAATTCATACGGTGTCGTCTCAACGGATTTAGAAGGTGCCCTATTTAAAGTGAATGTAGCTGTCTCTAGAGCGTATCCCCAAAATGATAGCGGTAAATCGGTAAGAGACATCATAGACCGCACCATATCCAATAGAGTGCGATTACGACGTTCGGACACACCGTTTCGCTGAGGTGTTCCAGGCGGCGTGAGCTGTGAAACGATTCCACATTTCTTTAAGTGTGTACCAAATTCGTGACTTAAGTATTCTCCTCCACGATCTGATCGTAAGAATTTTATCTTTTGGTCACGTTGATTCTCCACCTCATTCTGAAATTCCTTAAACTTTTCAAAGGTCTCAGACTTGTGTTTCATTAAGTAGACATACCCATATCTACTCAAGTCATCTGTGAGAGTGAGAACATAACGATATCCTCCGCGAGCCTCAACGCTCATTGGACCGCACACATCGGTATGTATGATTTCCAACAAGTTGGCAGCTCGCTCCATTGTTCCGGAGAACGGAGTCTTGGTCATTTTTCCCAAGAGGCATGGTTCGCACGTGTCAAACGATTCATAATCAAGAGACTCTAAAAGTCCATCGGCATGGAGCTTCTTCATGCGCTTGACACCAATGTGACCAAGGCGGCAGTGCCACAAGTATGTGGGACTATCGTTATCAACTTTAAATCTTTTGGCATATACACTATGAACATGTGTAATATTACGCTCGAGATTCATTAAGAATAAACCATTGACCATCGGAGCATGACCATAAAACATATCTCTCATATAAATCGAACAACCATTATTCTCAGACTTAAATGAGTAGCCATCTCGTATTAAACGAGATCCTGATACAATGTTCATGCTCAAACTTGGCACTAAATAACAATTATTAAGGTTCAAAACTAATCCCGTAGGTAAATGTAGAGGCAGCGTGCCGACGGCGATCACATCGACTTTGGAACCATTCCCGACGCGCATCGTCACCTCGTCCTTTGCCAGTCTCCGTTTATTCCGCAGCTCCTGCTGTGAGTTACAAATATGAGCAACGGCACCGGTATCAAATACCCAGGAGTTACTACGAGTACTGGTAAGGTACACATCAATCACATGTATATCAAATATACCTTTGGTGTTGCCGGCCTTCTTATCCGCTAAGTATTTGGGGCAGTTCCGCTTCCAGTGACCCTTCCCCTTGCAATAAAAGCACTCAGTCTCAGGTTTGGGTCCATTCTTTGACTTCTTCCCGGTAACTGGCTTACCAGGCGCGGCAACATCTTTGCCGTCCTTCTTGAAGTTCTTCTTACCCTTGCCCTTCTTGAACTTAGTGGTCTTATTGACCATCAACACTTGATGTTCTTTCTTGATTTCAGCCTCTGCTGACTTCAGCATCGAGAACACTTCAGGAATGGTCTTTTCCATTCCCTGCATGTTGTAGTTCATCACAAAGCTCTTGTAGCTTGGTGGGAGCGACTGGAGGATTCTGTCAATGACCGCCTCATCTGGGAGGTTAATGTTCAGCTGGGTCATACGGTTGTGCAACCCAGACATCTTCAGGATGTGATCACTGACAGAACTGTTTTCCTCCATCTTACAACTGTAGAACCTGTCGGAGACATCATATCTCTCGACCCGGGCATGAGCTTGAAAAACTAGTTTCAGCTCTTCGAACATCTCATATGCTCCGTGATGCTCAAAACGCTTTTGGAGCCCCGGTTCTAAGCTGTAAAGCATGCCGCACTGAACGAGGGAGTAATCATCAGCGCGAGACTAACAAGCATTCATAATGTCTTGGTTCTCTGGGACGGGAGCGTCACCTAGCGGTCCTTCTAGGACATATTGTTTCCTGGCAGCTATGAGGATGATCCTCAGGTTCCGGACCCAGTCCGTATAGTTGCTGCCATCATCTTTCAGCTTGGTTTTCTCTAGGAACGCGTTGAAGTTCATGTTGACATTAGCGTTGGCCATTGATCTACAAGACATATTTGCAAAGGTTTTAGACTAAGTTCATGATAATAAAGTTCTAATCAAATTATGAACTCCCACTTAGATCAGACATCCCTTTAGTCATCTAAGTGTTACATGATCCGAGTCGACTAGCCCGTGTCCGATCATCACGTGAGACGGACTAGTCATCGTCGGTGAACATTTTCATGTTGATCGTATCTTCCATACGACTCGTGTTCGACCTTTCGGTCTCCGTGTTCCGAGGCCATGTCTGCACATGCTAGGCTCGTCAAGTTAACCCTAAGTGTTTTCGCTGTGTAAAACTGTCTTACACCCGTTGTATGTGAACGTAAGAATCCATCACACCCGATCATCACGTGGTGCTTAGAAACGACGAACTGTAGCAACGGTGCACAGTTAGGGGAGAACACTTCTTGAAATTTTTATAAGGGATCATCTTATTTACTACCGTCATCCTAAGTAAACAAGATGCATAATACATAATAAACATCACATGCAATTATATAGTTGTGACATGATATGGCCAATATCATATAGCTCCATTGATCTTCATCTTCGGGGCTCCATGATCATCTTGTCACCGGCTTGACACCATGATCTCCATCATCATGATCTCCATCATCGTGTCTTCATGAAGTTGTCACGCCAACGACTACTTCTACTTCTATGACTAACGTTTAGCAATAAAGTAAAGTAGTTTACATGACGTTATTCAATGACACGCAGGTCATACAAAAAAAATAATGACAACTCCTATGGCTCCTGCCGGTTGTCATACTCATCGACATGCAAGTCGTGAATCCTATTACAAAGAACATGATCTCATACATCACAATTCATCATTCATCACAACTTCTGGCCATATCACATCACATGATCAATCGCTGCAAAAACAAGTTAGACGTCCTCTAATTGTTGTTGCATCTTTTACGTGGCTGCAATTGGGTTCTAGCAAGAACGTTTTCTTACCTACGAATCACCACAACGTGATTTTGTCAACTTCTATTTACCCTTCATAAGGGCCCTGTTCATCGATTCCGCTCCAACTAAGGTGGGAGAGACAGACACCCGCCAGCCACCTTATGCAACTTGTGCATGTCAGTCGGTGGAACCGGTGTCACGTAAGAGTACGTGTAAGGTTGGTCCGGGCCGCTTCATCCCACAATACCGTTGAGCAAGAAAAGACTAGTAGAGGCAAGTAAGATGACAAAATCCACGCCCACAACAAAGTTGTGTTCTACTCGTGCAAAGAGAACTACGCATAGACCTAGCTCATGATGCCACTGTTGGGGAACGTTGCAGAAAATTAAAAATTTTCCTACGGTTTCACCAAGATCCATCTATGAGTTCATCTAAACAACGAGTCTAGGGAGAGAGTTTGCATCTACATACCACTTGTAGATCGCGTGCGGAAGCTTGCAAGGTGATGATGTAGTCGTACTCGACGTGATCCAAATCACCGATGACCAGCGCCAAACGGACGGCACCTCCGCGTTCAACACACGTACGGAACAGCCACGTCTCCTCCTTCTTGATCCAGCAAGGAAGGGAGGAGAGGTTGAGGGAGATGGCACCAGCAGCAGCACGACGGCGTGGTGTTGATGGAGCTGCAGTACTCCGGTAGAGCTTCGCTAAGCACTATGGAGGTGGAGGAGGTGTTGGGGAGGGAGAAGGAGGCAACCAAAGGCCAGGGCGTTCAGGTATGAAGTCCCTCCTCTCCCCCACTATATATAGGGGTGCCAAGGGGGGGTGGCCGGCCCTAGGAGATCCAATCTCCTAGGGGGTGCGGCGGCCAAGGGGGGTTTTCCCTCCCCCCAAGGCACCTAGGAGGTGCCTTACCCTCCTAGGACTCTTGCCCCCCTTAAACCCTAGGCGCATGGGCCTATGTGGGGCTGGTGCCCTTGGCCCATTAGGCCAAGGCGCACCCCCCACAGCCCATGTGGCCCCCCGGGACAGGTGGACCCACCCCGTGGACCCCCGGGACCCTTCCGGTGGTCCCGGTACAATACCGATAACCCCGAAACTTGTCCCGATGCCCGAAACAGGACTTCCCATATATAAATCTTTACCTCCGGACCATTCCGGAACTCCTCGTGACGTCCGGGATTTCATCCGGGACTCCGAACAACATTCGGGTTACTGCATATACATATCCCTATAACCCTAGCGTAACTGAACCTCAAGTGTGTAGACCCTACGGGTTCGGGAGACATGCAGACATGACCGAGACTCTCTCAGTCAATAACCATCAGCGGGATCTGGATACCCATGATGGCTCCCACATGCTCCTCGATGTTGTCATCGGATGAACCACTATGTCGAGGATTCGATCAATCCCTGTATGCAATTCCCTTTGTCAATCGGTACGTTACTTGCCCGAGACTCGATCGTCGGTATCCCAATACCTTGTTCAGTCTCGTTACCGGCAAGTCACTTTACTCGTACCGTAATGCATGATCCCGTGTCCAACACCTTGGTCACATTGAGCTCAATATGATGATGCATTACCGAGTGGGCCCAGAGATACCTCTCCGTCATACGGAGTGACAAATCCCAGTCTCGATCCATGTCAACCCAACAGCTACTTTCGGAGATACCTGAATGCACCTTTATAGTCACCCAGTTACGTTGTGACGTTTGATACACCCAAGGCATTCTTACGGTATCCGGGAGTTACACGATCTCATGGTCGAAGGAAGAGATACTTGACACTTGCAAAGCTCTAGCAAAACGAACTACACGATCTTTTATGCTATGCTTAGGATTGGGTCTTGTCCATCACATCATTCTCCTAATGATGTGATCCCGTTATCAACGACATCCAATGTCCATAGTCAGGAAACCATGACTATCTGTTGATCACAACAAGCTGGGCAACTAGAGGCTTACCAGGGACATAGTGTGGTCTAAGTATTCACACGTGTATTACAATTTCCGGATAATACAGTTATAGCATGAATACAAGACAATTATCATGAACAATGAAATATAATAATACTTTTATTATTGCCTCTAGGGTATATTTCCAACAATATGTTTCTCGATTATGGAGGTGATAAAAGAGCTCGTCGTAAAAGTTACATCGGTGCAAACTTTTACACCGATCCAGATGACTCTAAGTCTCAATCTGGATACATATTGAGAGTGGGAGCAATTAGCTAGAGTAGTTCCGTGCAAAGCATTGTAGACATAGAATATTTGCAAAATACATACGACTCTGTAATATGACAGACCCGTTGACTAAACTTCTCTCACGAGCAAAACATGATCATACCTTAGTACTCTTTGGGTCTTAATCACATAGAGATGTGAACTAGATTATTGACTCTAGTAAACCATATGGGTGTTGATCACATGACGATGTGAACTATGGGTATTAATCACATACAGATGTGAATATTGGTGTTTAATCACATAGCGATGTGAACTAGATTATTGACTCTAGTGCAAGTGGGAGACTGAAGGAAATATGCCCTAGAGGCAATAATAAAGTTATTATTTATTTCCTTATATCATGATAAATGTTTATTATTCATGCTAGAATTGTATTAACCGGAAACATAATACATGTGTGAATACATAGACCAACATAACGTCACTAGTATGCCTCTACTTGACTAGCTCATTAATCAAAGATGGTTATGTTTCCTAACCATAGACATGTGTTGTCATTTGATTAACGGGATCACATCATTAGGAGAATGATGTGATTGACTTGACCCATTCCGTTAGCTTAGCACTTGATCGTTTAGTATGTTCCTATTGCTTTCTTCATGACTTATACATGTTCCTGTAACTATGAGATTATGCAACTCCTGTTTACCGGAGGAACACTTTGGGTGCTACCAAACGTCACAACGTAACTGGGTGATTATAAAGGAGTACTACATGTGTCTCCAAAGGTACATGTTGGGTTGGCGTGTTTCGAGATTAGGTTTTGTCACTCCGATTATCGGAGAGGTATCTCTGGGCGCTATCGATAATGCACATCACTATAAGCCTTGCAAGCATTGCAACTAATGAGTTAGTTGTGAGATGATGTATTACGTAACGAGTAAAGAGACTTGCCGGTAACGAGATTGAACTAGGTATTGGATACCGACGATCGAATCTCGGGCAAGTAACACACCGATGACAAAGGGAACAATGTATGTTGTTATGCGGTTTGACCGATAAAGATCTTTGTAGAATATGTAGGAGCCAATATGGGCATCCAGGTTCCGCTATTGGTTATTGACCAAGAATAGTTCTAGGTCATGTCTACATAGTTCTCGAACCCGTAGGGTCCGCACGCTTAAGGTTTCGATGACAGTTATATTATGAGTTTATGAGTTTTGATGTACCGAAGGAGTTCGGAGTCCCGCATGAGATCGGGGACATGACGAGGAGTCTCGAAATGGTCGAGACGTAAAGATCGATATATTGGACGACTATATTCGGAGTTCGGAAAGGTTCCGAGTGATTCAGGTATTTTTCGGAGTACCGGAGAGTTACGGGAATTCGCCGGGGAGTATATGGGCCTTATTGGGCCATACGGGAATAGAGGAGAGAGGCCAAAAGGAAGGAGGCGCGCAGCCCCCCTCTAGTCCGAATTGGACAAGGGGTGCGGCCCCCCTTTCCTTCCTCCTCTCCCCCTCTTTCCCCCCTTCTCCTACTCCAACAAGGAAGGAGGGAGTCCACCTCCCGGTGGGAGTAGGACTCCCCTTGGCGCGCCCCCTCCTAGGCCGGCCGCACCTCCCCCCTCCCTCCTTTATATACGGGGGCAGGGGGCACCCCATAACACACAAGTTGATCTACGGATCGTTCCTTAGCCGTGTGCGGTGCCCCCCTCCACCATATTCCACCTCGATCATATCGTCGCGGAGTTTAGGCGAAGCCCTGCTCCGGTAGTACATCATCATCATCACCACGCCGTCGTGCTGACGGAACTCATCCCCGAAGCTTTGCTGGATCGGAGCCCGGGGATCGTCATCGAGCTGAACGTGTGCTGAACTCGGAGGTGCCGTACGGTCGGTGCTTGGATCGGTCGGATTGTGAAGACGTACGACTACATCAACCGCGTTGTGCTAACGCTTCCACTTACGGTCTACGAGGGTACGTGGACAACACTCTCCCCTCTCGTTGCTATGCCATCACCATGATCTTGCGAGTGCATAGGAAATTTTTGAAATTACTACGTTCCCCAACAGGGGTTAGTGCTAACTAACTCCTGGCCGGTGGGGTCCACCTGCCATGCCGGCGAGGTCGTCGCCGGCGACCACAAGACACGGCGGTGTCCGGGTTACAGGCCACGGGGGCGGTGGCTAAGGGCACCGGGGCGTAGCCCGGGCTCTCGCGCATCCAGGGGAAGCGAGGGGAGGACGCGGGGTGGCCGGAGCTCGCCGGAGAGGAGCTCGGGGCGGCGACCGAAACACGGCTCCGGGCGGGATGTGGCTGCAGGGCACGGCAGGGGCTGCGGAGGGCCTCTACGGCCTCCTGGCGACGTGTTGAGCCCGGCGGTGTGCTCGGCTTCGAGCGACAGCAGCTGTGGTCGCGGCGGCGCCATGGCCGGCAGCGAGGAGCGCGCGGCAAGGTGGTTAGAGCGGTTAGGGGAGGCAAACGAGCACGAGTTAGGGGGGAAAGGACCGTGGCCTCACAGCGGTTGCAGGGGTCGTTGAAGCGGCCTCGGGGAAGGCCGAACGGCGACGAATTCGACGGCGGCGATCCGCGGCACCGATGAGGAGGTCGACATCGAGGGCAGCTCTACAGGGCATCCAGGCTTGCGTGAGTCGTCATAGAGGTCGGGGACGGCAGCGCGGAGCTAATGGGCTCGTCGGAGGGGCGAGGCAGTGGCGGTGGCTGCGGCTATGGCGAACGGCGGCGACGATCTCCGTTCCGTCGCGGGAGGGAGAGAGCGAGGGAGAGAAGGGGAAGGAACGAGAGAGAGTGAGAGAGGTGCAGGGTGTCTCCGTGGCGCATCCAGAAGAGCCGGGGCGTCGCGGTGGAAGCAGGAGCTGGCACGCGCGGGGCGACCACGCGCCCTGCCTACTGGCGTGAGGAGGAAGACGTCAGAGGAGGCTGCGGTGGCGGGCTGGGCCGGCTTTGGTGGGCTGCACAGGTAGGTGGCCAGGTAAGTGGCCCAGGTAAGCGTTCTCTCTCTCTTTTCTAAATTGTTTCTGTTTTCTATTTTCTGTAATTGTGTTTGGCTTTAATAAAAATGCCAGGGCATTTCCAAAACTCATGAAACTGCTCAATATCACTGTTTGGAATATTACCAACAACAAACATTTCAGTTTGTGATCATTTGAGCATTTAAAATATTATTTAGCAATTAAATGCCCAAATGCAAATAACATATGATTTAATTCAAAAATCCAGAATGGCCAAGAAAAATATGCACCATTTTTGGGAGAGGTTCTAGACTAATCCAAAAATGATGAACTTTTCTGAAGGGCATTTTGGGTTCATTGAGAATATTTTTATTTGAACCTACTTGATTTGATCTGGTGCTAGGGTTTGAGCAATCCCTATTTCAACTTTCAAATAAATTAGACATGATGCAACAACCAAGCTAGTCCTAGTGCATAGCAAGGCTAGGGATGTAGCACCACCACCCCTCCGCCACCCGCCGCCCGGCGCCGCCCCCGCCACCGCCCCCGCTTGTCCCATCGCCCCACC